>NC_080670.1:62738550-62906957 GCF_030247195.1 Topomyia yanbarensis
GCGCGGGGCCAAAACATGGATACGCACGTCCACCATGTCGTTTCCCCTCTCCCCCCATGCAACAAATAGTCACAAATTTCTCTATTTTTTTCTTCGATAAAACGTGTTACGAAACGTTCTAGCTTACTCCCCCTTCCCCCTTATGCCACAACATGTCACAATTTGTCGTACCCTATCTCCCAATGGCGGATCCAGGGAGAGGGTCTTGGGGGTGTGAACTCCCCCCCCCCCATTTTTTTCAACTTCTTGAGAAATTTTAAAATTATTTCTATTTTAAATTCATTCTAAGTTCAAAATTATTCCAAACCAGATTCGATTACCAAAACCGATTTTAATTAAATGAGGGTATTACATATTACCAAATACAAATATGTATTTAATTTGTATTTGATATTACGTACAATCACAGAGAACAGACATCCATGATCGAACAAAAATATTTAAAAAACGTGTGTACACATTTGAATTAATATACGATAAACACTAGCGCCGCCACACAACCTATCCCAACTATCCGTCAAATCCATTCCGAAACCGGTTCGAAATCCTGAATGGATTCAGTATGTAATCTTGGTCAAAAAACAACCGATTCCGACTCTATCGGTTGTTGCATTTGAGCTGGAATTCATGCTGGAAGTCCGAACCGGTTCCGGACTAGTTTGACTGGGTAGAGGAGTAACCGCTGTCAATTCTGTCGAACTCAGCCACAAAAAACATGACAACAGTAGCGCACCTGGTTTGGATATCCCAACTACCTTCGCAACCGCTAAAGATTTTACACAAGTTGAATGCTGAAGATGGACGTCTGTCTACACTGAAAAAAAATCCAAACGTTAATTCTATTTGCTTCAAACCGCTTAAAAATCATATGAAGAAGAAATACTATTGTTATCACGTGCACACATACCTTCTAGGTGTCAACTGTATAAACTATGTATGCACACACATAAGTTATATGTGCATATTGTTATAGAGTGGGGTTTTATGTGCCTAATAGTTATGAAATGTGAATGTAAGATTAATATTTCTTGTAAATACACACATTAGGTTTATGTGACAGCAAATAGTGTCTATATGCCTCCGTTAATTGCAAAAATCTATGTGTAAAATCAATAGGCATAACGTTTACTTTTTTTTGAGTGTAGGGGCAGGTCACTTGTGATGCATTTTTAAAAATCAGTGAAATTAAATGCATTTATTTCCATCAAAATAGAAATTCATAATGTATTTTGCGTTGCGTGCAATGTTTTTGCGTTGCGTGTAAGACGTCAAAACCCTACAGAAAAACTAGCCCTACATTTAACAAAACGTCGAACAAAATGGATCAGCGTAGGACGTTTGTTAAACAAACTTTTCTGCGAGGTTTGCACTGCACTGCTGATGCAAAAATGAAAATTAAATGCATTTTTTTCAATTTGATTCAAACTTGTTATACATTCTTAGAGTGATCTGCCCCTAGACGTCTGTTCTCTGTGGTACAATGTACAATGGACATTTCAAAGTCGAAATTTTGGACCCCCTTCGAAAGTTTTTTCTGGATCCGCTCCTGCCCTCTCCCCCTAAAAGTAATTTATGAATGGTCCCAAATGAACGTTTTTAAATACCGGATTGAAATATTTCAAACCTATTTTACTCGATTCAGGCACTTTTTTCATTGGCCCTTTTCAAAAAAGGCTTGATTCATCGATTCCCATATATTTCGCTGTTGGCAACACAGTCTGATGTTTATGTTTACAGATGCGTTTTTGGGTTTGCAATTTGTAATTAAATTTGTAATCTTGTAATAGGTATTTTTGTATGGAACATGTAGTCTGCAATATTATTGTGAGTTGTAGTATTTTACAATATTTAAATGATGGAACCGTGCTGTAGGCTGTGTGGCTACAATTCCGCAGATCTGGTAAATGTTTACACAGACCAGGGCGAAACTACTGAATACGTAAAAAAGATAAACCGATACCTCTACCTCTTGGTAACTCCTGACGATGACCTGCCGAAAGCGATCTGCTGGATGTGTTCGCAACAACTGGATTCATTTCATAAGTTTCATGAGAAAATCAACGAAATTCAGCAGCGATTGCTAAAGGACCGCTATCTTGAATACGTTATTGAGCTAGATCAGAAATACACAGGAAATGAAATCGAAATCGAGGAGCACAGCGTGGAGGAAGTGCAGAAAGAATCGGAGGAAGCTCGACAGCATGAAGCGGATACAGCCGAAGAATACTCAACTATTCAGCTAATACCGTCTCACGATGATTCATTTCTGGTAGTGAAAACAGAATCAATTTCTTCAATGATCACGAACAATCAAACGAGTCAGGAAAATACGCAGGAGAAATCTAAACAATCCGCTTCTGTAGTGGAGGTGTTCGAAATTCGAAGAAGTACACGCAAGAGAAGCTCAATTGTACGCACAAATGCAGACAATGAGGAGAGCAGTGAAAGTGAAGAGAGTGAGGATGAAATTCAGCTAAAACAAAAAACACATCTACGAAAATATGCCGCGGTTTGTCGAAATGCCCCAGAGCAACCCAAATTTTTGCTCAACAGAACCTCGAACATATCTGTGGTATCTACTCGAACAAGCCCTAGAAATGCAGCTAAAAACAATAAACAGCAACAACCGGAAGAAGGCAGTCAACGTGCTTTGGTAAGGCCAGTTCGTGACTGTGGAGCAATTGAGGAAGATGGTAGCGATATCGAATTACCTGCTCGCGACTCTGATAACGAAGAATGGCCGGCGGCGGAAACAATGGAAAAGTTTCCTTCTACAATAATCAAGGACGGTTTGTTGACAGTGAAAGGCAAAGAGCTTATGCAGATGATCAATAGGTAGGAATATAAACGTTTTACGCTGGCTTACGAAATGTATATTTCTTCCGTTATAGCTTCTACAATCTACAGTGCGATTTGTGTAAAGATTCATCAACGCGGTTCAAGTGAGTAGTATTTGTATGTTTATTTGCGACGACAGCCTGTTAACACATATACTTTATATCCGGATAAGGAAATGCTACTTATTTTAAGTACGTTCCAATGTAGTACTTTTTTCCTTGAATTTCTTATATAGATGATAAATTTACTTCTGAACATGTAAACTATATTAATATTTTGAACTGTTTTTCTAAATAACGCCAAGTTATAGTCAGAAAGTAAAAACTAATGCTCTTTCCTTTCCAAGAACACTACCAGGACTATTCACTCATCATAAAACAATTCACAAACACGATGGATATGTCGTTTGCTGTCAGATGAAAATGTGGCGCTATCCAGCGGTAATTATGCATATGGCACGCCACATTCAACCAGAAGCTTTCAAGTATTGTCCTGTGTACATTCGTTTCCGACGAATATCTCAGTCACTCTTCAACTTTTAGGTGTGATATTTGCGGATATATGGTAACAAGACCAAGATTCCTTGCAGCTCACAGACAAACCCATTTACCTGAAGATCAAAAACCATACGCTTGTGAGCACTGTCCGAAAAGATTCTGTTGGAAACGAGCTCTTCAGGTACATCTTAATCTACACAAGGCACCAGGAGAAAGGGCGATTTACATGTGTACCACATGTGATAAAACGTAAGTCATTTAACACTCGTTTGCTAAATAGCAATCTCAGGTCTGCAATTCAAATTGAAAATACTTATACATTTTAATGTTATAGGTATGATACACCTGGAGGATTGTCAGCGCACAAGAAAAATGTCCATGCCAAAACTAAGACACCAAAGGCGCCCCACGTTTGCGAAATTTGTGCGAACAAATTTGCTACCCACTCAGGGCTGAAGGAGCATATGGTCACTATCCACCAACCACGCGAGAAAGGCCAACTGCAATGCCCCGAATGTTTCAAATGGCTGATGAACAGTCGATGCCTTAGGGTGCACATGCAATTGCATTCCAAGGACGATATAGCTTGTGATCAGTGTAACTACAAGACGAAGAAAGAATCGCTCTTAAGGCGACATAAAATTACACATCACCAAGAAGAAAGGCCCTTTAACTGTGACAAATGCAGTAGTACATTTAAACATAAGCGAGCATTAACCGTTCACGTTGGACTTAAGCACGGTCAAGAGAAAACCAGTTACAAATGCAACTTCTGCGATCGAACATTTGCAAGCTCTACCAATTTCTACACCCATCGAAAAAACAAACACCCAGAGGAGCTAGCTGCTATGAAAGAACAACATGAACAGGAAAGAAAATTACAAAGAATAAAGGCCGGCATTGAACCGGATGACATTCCATCTGCTCAAGAATCAACGATTTCGACTGCTTCGGATGGGACGCACATCATAACCATCAAGAGCAGGAGAAATGGACTTCAGAACCAAGTGGATACAGTGACGGTGTTAGATGTGGTAGAATTCTCCGAAAATGAAGAAAACATGTTCGACGCATAGGCATTTTTAAAAACAATTTTTAACATCCCATCACTTATCTTGATACAAAAACATGTGTATCACATATCGCATACAAATTAAATTGGTAATATAAAGTTCAGCTAAAACGGAGGAAACCACATCTACGAAAATATGCCGAGATTTTTTCGAAATGCTCCAGAGCAAGACAAATTTCTGCTCAACCGATTTGTGATAACTAGGACAAGCCCTAGAAATGCAGCTAAAAAGGCAAATCGCAACAAACGGAAGAATGCAGTCAACATGTTTCGATAAGGCCAATTCGTGACTGCAGCAGTTAAAGTTGTTCTGGGGTATATACGTTTTACGAATTTTATGGCTATCATACATAAACCAGTACTGTGACTGTTATGACTAGTTTATTATTATTGAATTAATTTTTCTTTCATACCATGCCGGCATGTTCGTATTAAAATAAATTGGTATAATGTTAAGTACAATTACATCGTTTTCATATTGTACTCTTCCCTTTTTCTCAGTAAGAGGAATAGCGCATTGTGCCAGATAAGTCGCAGCACATTTCAATAGACCTTTCTCGTCCGACCTAACCCCCTTCTTTCTTATTTTTAATCGAAAGATTACACATTTTTAAGAATATTTCCGTTAAAATGAGATTTTTTAGAGCTATCGTGATTTTTTAATGATTTTTTAAAGTTTGAAAAATGCAAGAATGTTGAATATTTTTTTCACCTTTGCAAGAATGGTGAGACTCAAAAAGTGTGTTTGGGCAGCACTGGTTTGTATATTTTTTCTTGAGTTCTTGGCAACGCGGCAAATGAAGTGGTGAGTTGCGGTACAAAATTCATTGGCAATGTAAACAAAATAAAGTGAACCTCTCGCTATAGAGCATTGCATGAAAATGTTTAACCTCACCTATTTGACAGTTCAGAGAGTTTGTTTACATGGTATTGAAATGTTTTGTTGATTCGATCATAGTATGAGAAACTTGGTTCGGTTCGATGCTAAATATTAACACCTTGTAAACTAGCTCGCTCAGTTGTAATTTGTCATCATCATGCAATGTTCCGTTAAGTTTGGCATTTCGACTTTTGTTGTACATGATTCGCCATTTCTAGGCAAACATTTGAAAAAGGCTTACTCCAAAATGCAAGTTGATAGTTGATGCAAAAATGGAAATTAAAAGTATTTTTTTCTAATTTGATGCGAATTTGTTATAGGGGCCGTACACAAATGACGTAGCTTTTTTCGGCGATTTTTTACCCCTCCCTCCCCCTCGTACTGCCGCTCTACGCATAATTGTCCCATGTATATAGGGAATCCCATAGATCATGGGACAGTTATGCTTATAGCAGCAGTGTAGCAAGTTAAATCCGCATAAAAATCTTTAAGAGCTGACAGCCGAAGTGAAGAAACACACATCCTCTACAGAGGCAAGCAATAACGGAACGCAGCGTAATTCCTCACAATGAATTGCTATCGTTAGATTAAATCCCAGGAAGTACAATTTTCATTGCATTATTTAGTCAACCGAAATTGAAGTCCTCAGTCGAGAGATTGATAGGGTAGCAGCAGCTAGGAATTATCTTTCGAAAGCTAGAAGCGGTCGTAACCAGAACCACCACCGATACGGAAATCAAAAAGGCGCTCAAAAAACGCGCTACGATGGCACCCAGATAAAAATCCAGAAGAATCGTATCGACGGTTTAAGGAGACCTCCAAAGCATATAAAGTGCTGTCAGATGAGAAAAATCGTCGCATCTATGACCAGTACGACAAGGACAGTCTGATGACCAACAGTTTCCGAGCGGCACTACCATAACACACGGCACCGGCGACACATTTATATCCAAAACATACTAATGAGTAATGACTTATCCTTCCGAAAAAGTGAATAAAATCTACTCTATCTAAGCAACAAACGTTTTGACTATGCAGTTTATCATTCGCTGCCTAATTATTCCCTGCCAATTTGAACAAGACAACAATTGCAGATAGCTTTATTGCGGTGCCAAAATGATGCCAACTCGGGATGGAATATAACAAGTAAATTCACCTTCCCAATATTCTTCCGGAATGTACAATCCTCTCCATTATTATCAATCCTTCAAACTCCTTATCGTCAGTACTGAGCAGTTTTGCACTTGCCGGCTACATCAACGAAAATGCGATAATCGGTGAAACTTTTGCTTCAATGTAACTTGAACACGAATAATAAATTGTTGAACTTGTTACCTATAAAGTTCAGGTAAACTTCATCTAAAAAATGAGTTATCAGTCGGGTCATATTGTTGGGACTTATCCCATGATCGAACAAACAACTGTGTACAAATCCTTATCCATCATCCAGAAATCAATCGTTTTATAAACCAAAGCTTGATCTTGTGATTCAGCGTATGCCAACGGGGTTTCCATCCAGCGTCGATTGGTCAGTGTATGAACCAGGTTCCCAATGTTCCAATCCTTATCCTTCTTGAGTTGATTTTCTTCAAAGAGCATCGAAAGTTCACCCAAGTGGAATCAAAAATTTTGCAAGTCCATGTAAACAACTGTCAGAATAGTTAGGTTATACACTTTCGTGCAGTGTTCTATGTTTTTGACAGGTATATGAATGAATTATTTTAGCATCAGTGATGCCAGGTCTATTTAAACAATAGCTTGCAGTGTTCATCATTCGTAAACTCCTGTTGTTCGTTTGAGCAGTAATTGCTATGTGGTCCTTTTTTGAGGGGTTGTTCGCTATTGCTAGATTTGGAGTTGTTGGTACTGCTGCGGTTGCATCGATTTAATGTTGATTGGCTGATTGCTAGATCCAGGATGTTGAGACAAGATTAGTTGAGCTGATTTGCTTTGTTCGGGTGTGCTGCAAATAATATTAATTATTTAAATTTAATTGTTTAAAACTAGAAACCATCACACTTCCAGTAATATTTTAATGTAGAATACATTTAAGGTTTCAATATAGGGGTCCCGTTTCAAAATATCGGCTGCGGCGCCGCGTCAGATTTTGAACGTTAATAACTTTTATCATACTTAACAGAATGATTTGATTTTTAGACCAATTTGTTGCAAATATGTTCCTCTATGCTGTATTAAAATTTGAAGTATGTATAACATGTACTAATAACAAAAAAAATGTGATTTGAAAAATCTTTCGAAAACGACACGGAAAAGTGAAAATTTTCAGCCCATCCCGCACAGAGCCGTCGTTATGGTAGACCAACCGAACAATAAAATAATGAAAAGTTTATATATAGGTCCATTACATGTTTGTTCGTATGGTTATTCGCATTGGGTTGCTTGACGAGAGCACTTGGTGGGGGAAAGACGGCATATTCCTTTGGTTAGGCCATTAGAAGCCGGACGGAAAGGAAAGGCTCATGCACGGCACGAGAACGAGCGAGAAAGCGATAGTAGTGCATATTAGCGCGATTATATAAATATCTGTCGGTCGGTTTTTCTCACCATTCGTATTCGTTCAAGCACTAGCAAGCAGCCAGTCCACCGAAGAAAAGCAGTCGGCGATGACGACGGCGGAAAAAGTGCCCCAGCTACTGGTGACTCATCGCAACCCGATCAGGAACTGTCGCCCTGCAAGAATTTCGCCCCAACTAAAGGGCAACAGAGTAGGCTATCGTTCCAGCGTCTGGGTCGTGAGATTGTGCAGGACTGCAAAGTCGAGCTACGCTTACAAAGCTCAGTCGTAATGATGCCCCGAGAAGCCAACGATGCCTACTTGGTCGGTTTGTTCGAGAATGCAAAATAGTGCTTTCTAGCTCACCGTGTCCGCGGGGAGTGCGTCTGAATTATGCTCCCGCAATAAAACAATAAACGGTTCTTTACAGGACCAATTAATTGTGTTCTAATAAGAGTTAAACTGAAATTTACATTTTATGGTGTATAACAAATAATTTTCAGAAAGCAATATAAGAAATACGATGTGTGGAAAGAAAGAAAGAGAATTTAAATTATCCTCTCGCTCGTTGTCGTGCACTGCTTTTCCATTCCTTTCTGCTGCTACTACCATCATAACTAAAACGAATGTGCGTGTTCCCCCACCATCTCATGGCCAGTGTTGCCACAATTGCATGTCGCTATAACAATTTGAATTATTTTATTGATCCTCTCTAGTATTGATAAAATATAGAACATGCAAAGTACACTAGTCGCATGCTTTTATTCGAACTTTTTGGCAGCCTCCGTTGATTAACTGCATAAATCGATTTGTTTGTGCAGCTCCTTGCTAGTAGCAAACTAAATAGCCTTTATCAGCGCTAACAAATAAAACAAAAGAATTTAAATTTGTGAAAATCTTCTCTTTCCTTCTTTTCAAATCTGCAACATTCTTTGAAAATATTGTTGGAATGTTGTTATTGAAAAACTGAACATGCAAGTTTGCTAGCACTGGCCACTAGATTGAAGGCGATGGAAAGACAGAATATTCGTTTTGGTTATGCTAGTATTGGTAGCCGAACGGAAAGGAAAGGCACAGGAATGGCACGAAAACGAGCGGGAGAGCGATAGTAGTGCTTTCTTGTGTTTTCATATATGAATATTGGTCGGTCGGTTTTTCTCATCATTCGTATTCGTTCAAGCACTAGCAAGCAGCCAGTCCACCGGAGGAAAGCAGTTGGCGATGATGACGGTCCGCAAAAGTGCCCCAGCTACTGGTGGCCCATCGCAACCAACTACCGATCAGGAACTGTCGCCATGCTAGTATTTCGCCCCAACTAAAGGGCAACGGAGCAACTAATCCGCTGGCTAACATTCCAGCGTCTGGTTCGTAAGGTTGTGTATTACTTCAAAGTCGAGCTACGCTTACAAAACTCAGCCGTAATGAAGCCACTGATGCCTACTTGGTCGGTTTGTGGGAGTGGGCGTAAATTACAATAAAAGCAACGGTTCTTTTCAGGACCAATCAATTGTGTTCTAGTGAGAGTTAAACTGAAACTTTTATTTTAAGGTGTGTAGCAAATTTTCAACAAGCAACATAATACGTTGGGTGGAAAGAAGTAGCTTGCACACGGAACAAAAATTTAAATTATCCTCTCGCTCGTTTCGTGCACTGCTTTTCCATTCCTTTCTACTGTTATTATCAGTATTACCAAAACGAATGTGTTGTTGCATGTGTTTAAGAGAAACGTTGAAGTCGCATGCTTCTATTCAAGCTTTTTGGCAGCCCCCGTGAACTAACTGCATTAAATGATTTTTTGTGCAGCTCCGTGCTAGTAGCAAACAAAATGGCCCTACCAGTGTCTGATTCGTGAGATTGTGCAGGATTTCAAAGTCGAGCTAAGCTTATAAAGTTCAGCCGTAATGGTACCCGAAGAAGCCAGTCTTGTCGTTTTGTTCGAGGCTACAAAACAGTTCGCCAGGCACGTAACTATCATGCCAAAAATATCCAACGATCCAGCGCATCACCATCAACACCAACGCCGATACCAAAGGTTCTTTTCAGAACCACCATTATTACCATAGAGAATTATTTGAAAATTTCCCATTCAAACGTGATTCTGTTGAATATTATTAGATTTAAATTAACGTCTCGAATTGAAATAACGACGCTCCGGTTATGTGACAGACATTACCCACCCATCTTTGACCACGACACCCCATTTCAATATTTCTGAATGAACAGAAGGTCGAGTTTGGAAAGTTTGTAACTTTCATTGTACTTAACCAAATTACACAATGTTCGCACTAATGATTCAGAAATATGATCAGGAATCTTCTGTTAGATTTGTAAGTATGTATAATTTACATGAATAAAGAAAAATTGATTTTCAGGAATCAATTATTATCTGTTCTTCCATTGGCCAGTACTACGCGACTTCCTCATGCTAACAATTAATTTCATCGTTAGCCATCTCCCTCACCAAGGCCAACAACGCCAACAAAACCGGTCCTTTTCAGGACCACCATCATTTTTGTAAAGAATAATTTGAAATATTCCTCGCCCAAATCACCTTTTGTCCGAAAATTCCAATGAGTATCAACATATTTGAAGAACGTGTTCCTTATGTATTCTACATCTCTCCGGTTATGTCGCAGACATTACCCACCCATCTTTTTAAACTTACCATTCAAATTCGATATATTGAATTTCTAAACTACGAAATATTGACAGGTTGCGATGAAAAAAATACAAAAAATTACCAATCTTGTGTTTTCTTATATTTTTTCATTGCAACCTGTCAAAATTTCGCGAGCCTCCGTGCGAAATAATACCGCTGACCATTATTTCGCAAGGAAAAAGTTTGCCTTGGTGACAGCGCATAGAAAGCAGCGCCGTCTCGCGGAAGTATTATGAGACTTATCGTTTGTCGAACCGTGTCTCAGCTAACTTCATTTTTCGTTATCGTTTTCGCGAGAGCTGCGTACCGCTTACGAAATGGAAACGAAATTTTTTTTCGCGAACATTTCGCGACGTTTTTTATGCATAGGTTTTGTATAGGAAATTTCATTTCGCAGGAGGTGCATACTTAGCTTATATCTTTTCGTTGTCTGTTGAGAGTTCGGAATGAAATGCGGAATTGGGCCATATATAGTTTTCCGTTCCATTCGATAAATTTTAGGTCTAATATACATAATATAACAATATTTCAAAAAAAAATTCGTTGTGTTACGTAAAAACGATTTTTTTAATTTTTAAAATAAATCTTATGAAAATATAGACAACCACCCTGTCAAAAAAAATGCGGACGAACATGGTCAGGCAATAGACCTTTCTCGTCAAAAAATTTTATATGCTAGAATGCTTCCTTTTTTATTCCCGATGCGTTACTGCATATTGCCGCGATGATTTGGTACCTCTAACTATTGAAAAAATCAAAAATTGTGCGAGCTGCTCATTTAACCCCATATTCTGAATACCTATCTTGCCTTGTTTCCCCGTATTTTTACACCATTTGGATGAATTTCCTGTGGGGAATACTAAAACGATGCCAGATCTTCATATATATTAGTAAATCTGCAGATTTTGCAGTTTCGCTGCAGATTTTTGCAGATTACGAATATTTAGCAGAACAAAGCCTAAGCTACACGCAAAAGAATTGTGCATGTTTGATTCTATAAATTATTTCTTCATTTTTAATCGATAAAAATTCTTTATTGTGAACCAAGGAATTTATTAAACCAAACTTAATTTTTTGGTTAGATCAACCAAAATATCTTTTGAATCAATCTTACAAGTTTTGTTATCTGTGCTTATCGAAGATCGACAAAATTATTGTTTGTTCCAAACAAATCAGTGATTCTAACAAAAGCATGCAGCTAATTGATTCAAAAGGACTGAATGCATTACATCAAGAGTCCTTGTTGAATTGAAACAAATAAAAAATAAAAGTTGCTACGAAGAAGAAAACTTTTTCCACGTGCGTCAATGCTGGAGAAATTCGCTATTTTTAAATCAGGGAATTCAGATTTCGGTAAATTCTTATAGTGCTCAGATTTTCCGGACTCGAAGAGCGAAAGTGCAGCTTGAAAATAATCATGATGTCGCACAAAGGTTAGTGAATAAATTAAGTCGAATGCACACAGTGCGTTTTATGGTGCCTTCCTCTATTCCAGGACTCAAACAAAACACCCTGTGTGGCTTAAAACGACTATCGCAGAACTGAAAATACGTCACCGCACCAGAGATAAATAATACCCGTTCGAGAGGGCACTTTCCTGTACTTCACCATCTCTGGTCCAACAGGAAGACACAGCGTATTCGTGCGCCTTCTGCAATCTTTTTGGAAAAGCCGAGACTCTGAAGCACTACATTATAGCGCATATCTGGAATAAACCACGCGCACGGTCAAAGGTACTACATAAAGGGACGGTGATTGGAATCGTATGCGCTGCATGTAATAAAATTTCATTTCATTCCAAGCAAAACTACTCCGGAACAGGTTTGGAATCCCTTATGGATTCTCGCTCAAATGCAACAAACGGTTGAGTCGGAATCGGTTGTTGCCTTTGAGCTGAAACTCATAATGAATCCATTCAGAATTCCTAACCTATCCCGGAATGGGTTTGACTGGGCCATACTGCATCCATTCAGGATTCCGAAGCGGTTCCAGAATGATTTGACTGCGTAAAATTAATGCGTTTGTAGCCTGTTTTTAGAGAAAGGCCAATAAGTCAATGGCAAGTATTTACTTTGTGAGGTTCATTTGTACTGATGTTATCTATCGTCAGCGAGTAATGGTTTGTTCTAAATTTGTCACCATGACAGTTGGCTGCTTCAATTGGTTTGCTTGGTTGGTTTTGCTTCAATATTTGCTATGCATTGATTCAAATCTTTGTTATGTTTAAAACAATAAAAGATATTATTTGATTAAACAAAAATGTTTTTTGTATTGAACATTTGACATGCATTGATCCAAATATTTTATTAGTTTTATTCAACAAAACGAGCTCATTGATTCAACAAAGTTTTTTGTTGTTTCGATTGTTGTTATGATATAATCAATAAAAAATTTTGTTGGTCCAACTATTTTCCATGTTTGATCCAATAAATTCTTCAGAATTATTTCAACAATTATTTTATTTATATAAACATGTATTTTTTATTGAACACAGAACAACTTGGTAAATTTATTATTTCAACCCTCATATTATTTGACATTAAAAATTATTTTTCTGCGTGTAGCTAATTTTACCCAGCCCTCAACGTTTCTGATCATTGAAAATATCAACACACTACATTTCTATGTCAAATTGAATGAAGATTTTTGCGGAAATCTGCAGACTTTTATATTTTTACTGCAAGCCATTGTTTAAATAGACCTGGCGTCACTGATGCTAAAATAATTCATTCATATACCTGTCAAAAACATAGAACACTGCACGAAAGTGTATTGAGATATCTGACGTTTAAAATACGCACACTGAGATCTCGCATTTTTATATTACCGCCCTCCCCTTAAGCCCACAAGCGGTTTGTTTTCCTCCCAATTCGCAGTGCAAATGATTTTGTTTTCCTCCCAATTTAAACGTCAAAGCGGCACAATACTAACGCAGCTGGATAAGTCCATAACCTAACTATTCTGACAGTTCAGAGAGTTTGTTTACATGGACTTGCAAAATTTTGATTCAACTTGGGTGAATACTTTCGATGCTCTTTGAAGAAAATCAACTCAAGAAGGATAAGGATTGGAACATTGGAAACCTGGTTCATACACTGACCAATCGACGCTGGAGGGAAACCCCGTTGGCATATGCTGAATCACAAGATCAAGCTTTGGTTTATAAAACGATTGATTTCTGGATGATGGATAAGGATTTGTACACAGTTGTTTGTTCGATCATGGGATAAGTCCTAACAATATGACCCGATTGATAACTCATTTTTAGATGAAGTTTACCTGAGCTTTAAAGGTAACAAGTTCAACAATTTATTATTCGTGTTCAAGTTACATTAAAGTAAAAGTTTCACCGATTATCGCATTGTCGTTGATGTAGCCGGCAAGTGCAAAACAGTGCTCAGTACTGACGATAAGTTTGAAGGATTGATAATAATGGAAAGGATTGTACATTCCGGAAGAATATTGGGAAGGTGAAATTATTTGTTATATTCCATCCCGAGTTGGCATCATTTTGGCACCGCAATAAAGCTATCTGCAATTGTTGTCTTGTTCAAATTGGCAGGGAATAATTAGGCAGCGAATGATAAACTGCATAGTCAAAACGTTTGTTGCTTAAATAGAGTAGATTTTATTCACTTTTTCGGAAGGATAAGTCATTAGTATGTTGTGGATATAAATGTGTCGCCGGTGCCGTGTGTTATGGTAGTGCCGCTCGGAAACTGTTGGTCATCAGACCCTCCTTGACGTACTGGTCATAGATGCGTCGATTTTTCTCATCTGACAGCACTTTATATGCTTTGGAGATCTCCTTAAACCGTAAATACTTCTGCATTTTTTATCTGGGTGCCATCGTAGCGCGTTTTTTGTGCGCCTTTTTGATTTCCGCGTTAGTGGTGGTTCTGGTCACGACCGCTGCTAGCTTTCGAAAGATAATTCCTAGCTGCTGCTACCCTATCAATCTTCTTATTATTGTGATCCAACTTGGTGCGAACGGTGTGGTTTCGTCAGAATTGCTCACTCGACAAGCTGTAGGTGCAAGGACTCTGCTACTAATGCCTGAGCGACTCGTTGAAACCTTCGCACAGGGTCAAATCGGCCTGTTCTTGTGCACAGGACCGGAACTGCGTGATCTTCCACGAGCATCGTCCTGCCGGAGCGTGTTGCTGAACCAAAGCAGTCTGTGCTTCTGTGGCTGCCTCTTTCGAATCGGAACCGCTGAATATTCTGGTTAGGGGAATGTCCGACGGCAAACCGATTGCAGCAACACCACCTGGCGTACCTGATATTTTTGACTTTAATCCAAGTCCCTGGCTGGTGGCTGCCATTGACGTAGAAACAGCCGAACGCGTCGCAGGCTGGACCATCGGTTGACTCGGTGCCGGACGGGACGAAACAGCTGCAACTGGAGCATACCTAGAATGGGTTGTAATGGTCATCAATTACCAAAGATGGTCAAAATGTTTTGTGACTAACGTTGTGATTCAGCAAAAAAGCAAACCAAATGAAATTGATTGCAACAACTAAACTAAATTCTACCCAAAAATTTGAAGAGGGTCTAACTGCCAAACGTTTTGGTCAAATTCATTATAATATTTTAAAATTTGAAACAGTTTTATTTCGTATGATTGCGCATATTGTTTCTACTTGGACACCAAACGCAATTTAATAGGGATTTTTCATGAAACCGCATTTTTCAAGTTGGCAGACGCGATAACTCAAAAACTTTTCAGCTGATTGACTTCATATTTTAATGAGAGTGCATAATATGTGTAGCCATTCGATGAGCCACGGAAAACTGAATTAAAAAAAAATCTCATTATTTTGAAGAAAAGTAAGCGAATTTAACATTAAAATATAAGCTTTTTCAGTTTTTTTATGCCATTTTCCAAAATTAAAACTTTTTTCTATTTTCTTTTTTGGTTAATCGAAGAACTACAAGTCTAAGCTTTATAAATCTTACTAAATTTTCTGTTTCAGACAATTTGATCAAGAGTTATCATGAACATCTGCTCTTGGAACAAGATCTCCCATGAACATCGACAGGTTTGAAACTATGTACAAAATTTCGTGCACGCATTCAACCTTAAACATGCTTCGTCTCCATGTACAGGTTCGCCTCGAACCCAAGCGAACGGTGTAAAAACTCTAGTTCAAGCATCCGTATACGTACACCGGGTGCGTACACGAGAACGATTCGCACAAGGCAAAAAGAATTCACGCTAGTTTTGATTAGAGTCAGAATGAGAAATGGTGATGTTACACAGGCGAACATGTGCATGTGCATGTTTCGGGTTTGCACACAAAATGTGGATTTAATATGAGCACAGAACTAGGGGCAGATGACGCTAGGAATGTATAACAAATTCGCATCAAATTAGAAAAAATACTTTTAATTTCCATTTTTGCATCAACTATACAACTTGCATTTTGGAGTAAGCCTTTTTCAAATGTTTGCCTAGAAATGGCTCACTTCAACGACCCTCTAAGAACGGTTGGTTTCAAAATCGTCCAATGAAGGACGTTCGTTGGACCAATTTGGACAACGTCCAAATAACCGTTCAACGAACGTCCATCGTTGGACCCGTGATGAACGATTTTGAAACAATTTTTTGGACGTCTCAGTGGGGAATCATGTACAACAAAAGTCGAAATGCCAAATTTAACGGAACATGGCATGATGATGACAAATTACAACTGAGCGAGCTAGTTTACAAGATGTTAATATTTAGCATCGCACCGAACCAAGTTTCTCATACTATGATCGAATCAACAAAACATTTCAATACCATGTAAATAAACTCTCTGAACTGTCAAATAGGTGAGGTTAAACATTTTCATGCAATGCTCTACAGCGAGAGGTTCACTTTATTTTGTTTACATTGCCAATGAATTTTGTACCGCGACTCACCACTTCATTTGCCGCGTTGCCAAGAACTCAAGAAAAAATATACAAACCAGTGCTGCCCAAACACACTTTTTGAGTCTCACCATTCTTGCAAAGGTGAAAAAAATATTCAACATTCTTGCATTTTTCAAACTTAAAAAAATCATTAAAAAATCACGATAGCTCTAAAAATTCTCATTTTAACGGAAATATTCTTAAAAATGTGTAATATTTCGATTAAAAATAAGAAAGAAGGGGGTTAGGTCGGACGAGAAAGGTCTATTGCAGGGAATAAACCACCCGAGGGACAGTACCCGTGCTGATTCAGGACGATTTCCCATACTTTGTACCTTGCTATTGAATTTTAATACCCGATCGAAACGATGGCAAGCGCTGCCGATAACTGGGTCAAAAAGACGACGGATCAAGAAATTTCTGCACTCGGTAAATGTTTTTTTGTTATAACCTATTCTTGAAGCGATCATTGGGATGGGATTTGAATTTTTCTTTTTAATACAAGTAGGTTAGCGAACTGAGTACATATCACCAAGGATAAGGATTCAGAGCCGGCGGCTGGCAGTCCAGAGAAAGAGAATGCGGAAAAACCTAGTCCACCGGCAGTAGAACCAAAGCTGCACCTGATGTTTAGAGTTCGGTAGCTACGGAAATTCTGACTCTAGCAGCTCCAGAAGAAAAACAAGCTGCAAGAGAAAATGGAGAAACAGCTTCCTCCGCGGAAGATGCAGAGGCATTCAAGTAAGTCGAAATCTGCAGAAAATTTTGATTAGGGCATAAGGAACATTGAGAGCCTCTCTTTGTTTACTTTCTCCTTCGATTATTATGACTTCACTATAACACTTTGCACTAATTTTCCAGTACATAGCCGATGGTTTTTACTAAAATATTAGGCAAAGAGTTGAGTACTAAATATTGAAACGACCGAGTAATAAACAGAAGAGAAAGACCCCAAAGAGAATCTCATTGTTGCTTACGTCCTATTCTAAATTTTCTCCCGAAATATTCAGTATCAGCTTTAAAATTATCCATGACTAATCTTTTAGCCCGGCGGATGCAAGTTTGCTAATGAAAGATGTTCGCTAAGGTCTAGTAGAATCAAAGCTGGATCTGGAGGTGCAGCGGAAGGATTGGTTGGTTAAAACTTTCGAAGCTTTGCACATGAAGCAGGAATTACTACAGAGAGTCTATGCGATGGGTTTCAACGCCCCTTCCAAGATTCAGGAGATGGCTCTACCTACTCTGTTGACCGGTCCGCCACGGAATATAATCGCCCAGAGTCAGTCGGGAATAGGAAAAATCGCTGCCTTCGTGCTGGCAATGCTCAGTTGAGTCCATCAGTTAAAAAACTATCTGCAGGTGATTTGCCTTTCCCCCACGTATGAGCTGGCAATTCAGAAGGGGGAAGTAGCTGCCAAAATGGCAAAGTTTTGTCCGGAAATCAAACTTCCTTACGCCGTTCGCGGTGAGGAGACCATCAAAGGGGCGAAGCTGACTAATCATATCATCATCGGAACACCCGGCAAGCTAATGGACTGGGGTATAAAGTTCAGGACGTACGACCTAGTTTTCCCTTTTTGTACTGGACGAGGCGGGTGTTATGGTCGGTGTTCTTGGCCACGTACGAGCGCGAGGTGATGGAGTTTGCCGAGTACATCGTACCCAATCCGATAGTCATTCGGCAGGCGCGGGAGCAAAAATCACTCGATAACATCAAACAGTACTACGTCAAGTTCCGCAACCAGGACGAGAAATTGTGTGATTACCGTCGGACAAGCGATCATTTTCTGTCATATGATGTATAGGACAGTTGTAAACTCCAAGTAAACTTATTATCAGAACTGTTAATCGATCGAAACAGGTACGCAAAACGGCCGGTTGGTTGACCGGCAGGCTGTCCCAGGATGGTCACTCGGTAGCGGTACTGTCCGGTGATCTGACGGTGGAGCAACGGTTGGACGCTCTGGATCGATTCCGAACCGGACTAGAGAAGGTACAGATTATAACGAACGTTTTGTCCAGAGGTAAGTTCCACCACTTGATTCTGGCTACAGCACCAGGTTACGGAGAGATTCTTTCGTCTTAGGTATCGACGTCGAACAGGTGACCATTGTCGTCAACTTCGACCTGCCGATGGATCAGCAGGGACGAGCCGATTGCGAAACGTATCTACGTCGAATTAGACGCACCGGTAGATTCGGTAAGTGTGACTCATTCTCGTGATCCTATAGATTGTATTTCTTCCCACTTCTTTAACAGAACGGAATCACCATCAACCTAGTGGGCAGTGATCGAAGCATGATGATTTGCAGATCAATCAAAAAACACTTCCGGAAAAAGATTCAGTTGCTAGACGCGGAGAATTCGGACGAAATTAAAAAGATCGCACCGTAATGTGTTTTCGACCAGCTACTGGTGAAAGGCGTAGGAGCTTTTTTGGGTCATACTTGTTTTGATTCTGAATTTATAATTTTATTATATTTTTTTTTTATTTTTTTTCTTTCTTGACCTGACATAAGGTATACAAATGTAACCAACAGAGTATCGTAAGCTAATAAATTTACAATTACAATTTAGCTCTACCCAGTTCTATCCAAACATTTGAAAAGGGCCTAATTGCAAAATGTAACAAATTGAAATTTCATGTTTTCCATTAACAAATATCTACCCGAGCACATACATAACGCAACATTTGATTATGAAGAATTTTGATAGCGATTTTACAACAATTTATAAAAGGGCCTAATTGATTTTTATGACCGAGCTGATTATGAAAGGACCTAACTTATTGAAAAGTGCCTAACTAGCAATACACTCGTTTTAAATGGATTATAACGTATTGTATTATAACTGATTGTAAAAGGTTTTTAACATCTTTTCCATAATTTACATACAGGGCCAATCTGATTTTATGATGTTCAGTGGGGTCAATCTGACCATCAATTTAGAATTCAGTTAATGGTTATAACTTTTAGTTAAATGGACTTTTAAGAACCCGACTTTGTTTTTTATTTTATTTTGTCGTTGAACGGCCAGTAGAGAAAGCGGTGGAAAAATTATCCGAAAGACTAACCTTGAAGCAGAAGATGAGAAATATTTTGCTCATTATCATTTGAATCAAAATTCCAAGAAGACAAAACATAGTTATAAAAACACAAAAAGATATCTTAACTGATATATGCTTTGAAGCGATTCAAGGCGAAAGCGACTAGGTTTGAATTTAGTATATTTTTACATTTATTTATTCCTTCATTATTTACTTATATGTTCATTTATTTCTGGGGAAAATTTTCATTAGGTCGTATCGTAAGTAACAATGTTATTCTTTTGGTTTACTTTTTACTCTGTAATAAACCAAGCCGTTTAAACATTCGCCCCTTCGTTCTTTGCATAATGTGCTAGATGAAACCATCGTCCTTCGATATGTGCTGAAACATATGTGAAATGTTTATGTTAATGCCTATAAACCGAGAAATTATTCATTAATTTATTTACCAATTTAATTACTTATTGGTGTATTAATTTCTCTATTTATTTATTATTCATTTATATTTTATCAGTGTTGATGACTCATAATCCTTTCTGATTATTTAGGTTAAATTTTCCTTAAGCGGGTCTGACAGTGCAAAATTTAAAAAAAAATCAGATTTTTATTTTTGGATATTTTGGATCCCTAAGACAAGAAATATATGCTCAAGAAAGGATTTACTCGAATTCAACTTGGCTCGACTGCTAGAGCCCATCAAACTACCAACTATCAATTTTCATATGAGGGGGCTGATAAAATCGGGTCTTTAGTGTATTTAATATTTTATGTTTTTTATTTTATATTTAATATTTATTATTGAATATTTAACATTTGATATTTAATATATAAAATGTAATATTCAATGTTTAATATACATATTCAATGCGTGATATTTGGTATTTAATGATCAATGTTTTATATTTGATATACAATACTCAATGATGATGAATGCTCTACTAGACTCGTCACACAAACGTCACATAAATGCGCGCATCACATAGCAACGCTTGAGAACTTCGCGATAATACAAACCCGGTCGCAAACGTGATCTTTCACACACACCGGTACCCACCGTCTAGCATACAAAAAAGCAGCAGGTGATTAAGTAAACGTGCTATAGCACATACGGTATTCTTGAAGTACAGCAGTTGTTGATCCGATTGGTTGACGATTCGTTTGACCTTCGGTTTTGTTAAGTGACCAATTTAGTTATATAATATAATCCAGTAATTTGGAATCATGATTCAGACCATGGAATCATGATTCAGACCATGGCAATAAATTTGAATTACGATTCTCACAATTGTTATACCAAAAATAGGTTTGTATCCGTACTGATTATTGGTAGCATTCCCTGAGACTTCCAGAACCTTTAGTAGTAGCCATTGTTATCATAATAGATTTTTAACGTCAGCCAAAGTTTAAAGCCTAGAGTTTGGTTCGACCTGAAACCGATTGAGTCGGAGTCGGTTGTTATATTTGCGCTGGAATCCATTCCGGATTCAGAAAGATGTTTCGAAAGGTAGTTTCCCCGAGACTTGTGAAAGCGGTAAAGGCGGCCAAAGCAATCAGATTTGCTTCTTAATGGTCAAACGCCGATTTAGACTTATGATTACAATAGATTTGGTTTGAGCGAATTTCGATCATTTCTCTGGGTCTTCTAGAACCGGTAGAAGTAGCCAATTTAGATAAAAAATGGCCAGCCAATGATTTAAATTTCCGATTGCAGGAATTGTGCTGTCTAAATTGGTCAGACTGAACTTCCCCGAGTCATCCGGAACTGTCACAAATAAGCATTATAATTAATCATGCTCGAAATATGATTCACGCTGAGTATGTCACTTCCCTGAGAGCTTCATGAATGGCAAATAGGTTTACAATTGTTACCGATTTCATACACATCCGTGATGAATTAATAAAATACATAATTTAAAACATTCATATGACAGCAGAAATATAAAAAAGAAATAAACAAACAACAGCTGATGTCGTTTTTCAGTTATCAAAAGCGACATCTAACAGCAAACACACAGACTAGTTTTCGCGAGCAAATGTCAAAATTCCGCACGGAAGAAGGAAAAATATTTCGCGACCTCATTTCGCAAGAGGTGCATACTAAGCTATAGGATGAAAATTTCATCCTATATTATACACATATATATATATATATATATATATATATATATATATATATATATATATATATATATATATATATATATATATATATATATATATATATATATATATATATATATATATATATATATATATATATATATATATATATATATATATATATATATATATATATATATATATATAATATTTAATATGTAAAATATATTAAATATATTAACCTAGCACTGATTTTCTCAGTGGAAACTTGATACGATGACGTCACATCTTCTTGGTGTTCACTAACACATCCAAAATGCCGAAAGCTGCATCATTTATTCATCAATGCCACTTTCTGTCCGTCATCTGACGGATCAAATTTATAAAAATATTCACGTCCGGTAAAATCGCGTGAAAATCTATTTTTCACGCCATGAATTGGATAACTAGTAAATTAAATCTACGTTTGTTAGTACTGCTTGGTACACTGCAGCTGGTGTGTAGCTTGTACGAGGACCAGATAGGCAAATTCGATTGGTAAGTTTTTCATCCTGCTGGTTTTCATACTAGTAAATTATTGAACTAATCACACTTTAATTTTCAGGCGACAGCATTATGTCGGTAAAGTTAAGTATGGTGCATTTGATCCTAGTTCTTCGGATCGAATAATCGTTGCTACCCAAAGTAATGTCTTGGCAGCAATTAGTTCCAAGACCAGCGAGATTCTATGGCGTCAAGTGTTGGAGAAAAGTCCCCGAGGAGATGTAAAGCTATTATACGTTCCGTCCCAAGGAAACGGGGTTCAATCGACTGGAAGCCGCTATAATAAAGCTTTTGATGTGATAACCGTTACTGGAGTAAGTCCAGCGCTTGTACGAGGTTGGAATTCTAATACCGGGGCATTGGAATGGGAATGGTCCCTTTTACCAACATCGCCGGAGAAGGCCGAAAGCGCTGAGTGGTTCATTACGGATAACATTTTATACCATGTTATCCCAGTATGGGCATCGCACATCGAGGTTACAGAATATATTGCTACAAGTGGTCAGCAGGGGAAGCAGGCTACAACTCGTCTCGAAGCCCCTTGGATCGCCGAGGGAAACTGCGTACTAACTGCTCCATATTTTGCTTGTGTCAAAGGCGAACAAATTTTAGCAATGGATCTAGTATCCGACAGTGACCAAATAATCACAAAAAATCTAGAGAAAGGCATGTTAAATCCACCAAGACGGTTATTTGGTGACCAAGCAATTATTCAAGATAATCGAATTTACTGGGTAACTTCCGATCGGACAGTCCAATTGAACCCAGAAGACGCCGTTCTAGTGGACGATAGCATCATCGAAGGTGAGCGAGTTCTACTGCTCGCATCAGTTAATAGAGCTCAAAATACACTGAAAGTTTCTGCAACGAAGCTGATGGACAACACCCGGTATGCAGCAATTGATTTTACTTCTGATTATCCGGAAACCCTGGGAACACCGAACATAATGTCGGTCCGTTGTAAATCAAGCTCCAGTTCTAGTGGCCAGTTAGCTTGTCGGTTGCTTATTTCCAGCGCGGACGGTGCACTTACTCTGGTACAGTCGGGTAAAGTTAAATGGATTCGCGAGGAAGCACTGGCCGATGTTGAAACGGCAGACTTTTTGGATCTAACCTTGTCGGATGCGGAAGGGGCAATCGAGGAAGAGTTAAACAACAAAAATGGTAAGAGTGATCGTTTCTGTTTCATTTTGTTCTGCCTTAATTGTCCACTAATCATATTGTATTCTATTACTTGTACGGTAACTTTTCCCGGGAAACGGTAACAGAGGACAACGCTTTAGAATGTGAGTTTTACTCGTGTTTGAGAATAGTTTTTCCCGTTCCTCTCTAGTTCTTGTTGTGTGAAATTGGTGTGCTGTTGTTGATTAGTCATTTGCATTCCTCATATTTGCCCTAGGAAGGATAAATCCGCAGAAGACGTAATGATAAAATGCTTATTCTATCGTTCTACGCATTTTGATCATATTTGAAACCGTTTCTCCCCAATTAATCCACCGCATTGACTGTCATTGCGCTTCTAGTTTATAGTGATAGGTTTACCTTTCAACATCAGTTACAAAGCGCCGCGAAACAATTATTCATAATCATAAAGTACCGTTCAACATACACTGCTGATGTCTTGACTTTGTTGCATCACTGCTCAGCTATGAGCAAACGCGGCATCCAGTATTTTTTTTCATATCCAAATTGACTGCTAGAAAGTGATGTACCCGCAAAATCTTACACATCTTAAGTCTACGGTCATTTAATGATAGATCTTGAACTTCAACTACGTTATAGCCCGTGGTACCACTTTTGGGTCGCCCAGAACGTTCCTCATCAAAAACGTCAGTACGCTATTCTCCTTTCCTATTACGCATATGAGATTGAGCAAATGTGTTATAATAATTCACCTCATCAAACCAACTCGATAATATTTCAGTTCGAGCCTCTACTTCCATTTATGTGAATCATACACTATCTATGCCAGATCCTGAAAAGCTACTTCCAGAGCATAGTGCTGCTGCACGAGACGAGCGAAGGGCTGAAGTCAATGCGAGTCACAGCGGGCGTTCCCCAGGGCTCCATTCTCGGTCCAACTCTTTGTAGCGGGATGTACGATGGGGTCTTAACACTGCGGCTGTCCAAGAAAGTGAAAATCGTGGGTGTCGCGGACGATGTGTCACTAACGGTGATGGGTGAGACACTTGAAGAAGTGGAGGTGTCGGTGACGGAGACAATAGACGCGATCGAGAGTTGGATGAACGGGGTCAAGCTGCATATAGCTCACCACAAGACGGAGGTGTTGTTGGACATCAACTGCAAAGTGGTTCAGCGGATGCAGGTCGACGTCGGAGGGCACGTGATTGCATCGAAGCGTGCACTGGAGCAATTGGGAGTGATAATCGACGATCGGTTGAGCTTCAACAACCACGTCGACTACGCCTGCGAAAAGTTGGCAAAGGCAACGAACGCAATAGCGAGAATCGCGCCAAACGTGAAAAGCTGAACAGAAGTTGCCGGCTGATGGCCTTACGAGTCACAAGTGCTTACAGAACAATATCGTTGGAGGCAGTTTGCGTTATCGCCGAGATGATCCCCATCTGCATCACTCGTGGAATGCTAACAAATGAGAAATGCACTCAATGCAAGGAGATTGGACCGACTGGACTTCTTGGCTAAATGGCAGCAGGAGTGGGATAATCCGGAGAAAGGAAATCCAAATATGTCGGCTTGGATGCATAGGAAGCATGAAGAGGTGAACTTCTATTTGACGCAGTTTTTGTCCGGGTACAAAGTGTGCGAATGTGCAGGAGACACCGGAACACGTAATCTTCGAATGCCTTAGGTTCGAGGAAGATCGTTGGGGTATGCCTGGTGCGACAGTTGACAATATCGTCGAAAAGATGTGCCACGACGAGCATACCTGGGACGCTGTGTACAGAGTGGTTACGAGTATACTCACCGAGCAGCAGGGGAAGTGGCGAAGTGACCTATAAAGTAGCGCCATTGGCTAGAAAGTCACCGTGAAGCCACGAATCGGGTTTCGAGAGTAATTCTGCCACCAGGGAACTCTCCGACTTTGTAGACTAGGTCCACCGCCGGGGACCAGTTGAGTAGTATGCGACGTAGAACCGGGTTACTGCTACGGATTAGGCAGAGTAGACCGCATCGAATAGTTAGCAGTTGAATGCCACGCATCGTTCAATTCTTACAGTAAAAAAGTTTTATTTCCTTACAATAATCCGTTATAATACAACGCTGTGTGCATTGCTTACACTGCCAATGACTTTTGATTGAATTATGTAGAACTATTTACAGTAGTAGAAGCAAACCGTAATCTGATAAATGTGCACCGACGGTTAATCTCATCTTCCATTATTTCAGGGGACGTGTTCGGTGCGTTGCAACGCCGCATCACCAGTCAAATAAGCCATGTGAAAAATTTGGTTTTGCATGTCCTTGGCCTTGGTCCTGCGCCGTCTAAAGCTCAAAAGGCTGGTCTAGTCCGAGATGATTTCGGACTACATAAAATGCTGATTGTTGTAACCAGCAGTGGTAAAATGTTTGGCATTGACAACATCAGTGGTAAGCAACACTGGGTTCGATACCTTCCGGAGATAACCAGTTTCGGCAATGGGCAAAATATGAAACTGTTGGTTCAGAGAACTTCTCGATTCTATCCACTGGCAGCACAATGCGTTATCCTTGGTAGAGATAAACGTACTAAAAATGGAATAATCTATCAGTTCAATCCAATCACTGGACAACCCGTAAACGGGGGAATCATTCAGTTGCCGTACAAAATTCAGCAGATAACTCTTCTGCACGAGACAGGGCCAGACTTTTTGAAAGGTTTGCTTATTCTGGATGAGAAAAACGAAGCTCACGTATTACCGGAAAGTTCTGCCAAGTACGCTAACAACGTCTACATCTTCAGCGCTGATCGTGAAACTACCACAATCAGGGGATATTTTATTGAATTCCTCTCTGGGAAGCTTAGTACGATTCCAATGTGGACCGTAAATCTCGGGGGAGCAGGAAAGGGACAGAAAATTATTGCAATCGAAGGTAAAAATCCAATTGAACATGTGCACTCACAAGGTCGCGTTTTAGCCGATCGATCGGTGATGTACAAGTACATCAACCCCAATCTGGTTGCGGTGGCAACTCATGGACCAGACAACATACACAAATGTAGGTGACATGGTGTGAGTTTTCTATCGTACATCAAGTACTAAAGGATTTCTTTTCAGACATTTTGAACATTCATCTTTTGGACGTCGTATCAGGATCTATTGTATTTTCCATGTCACACAAACGCGTTCGACCACCGCTGCACATGGTTCACTCTGAAAACTGGCTCGTATATTCCTACTATAATGACAAAGTTCGCCGAACAGAGATCTGTAGGTACAAAATGTACGTACTATACACGTGTGATTTCATTTTTTTTCTTCTATTTGCAGCATCCCTTGAACTGTACGAAGGCAAAACCCAAACCAATAGCACCGCGTGGAGTTCATTGGATGCCCCTCCGCTGCCATTGGTGGAGCGACAAACATACATTTTACCAGTAGCCGTCGCTTCAATGAAAGAAACAATTACCGAGAAGGGCATTACAAATAAACATGTTCTCAGTAAGTAAATCTTCCTGTATATATAATTAGCTGATATCAACCAACACATTTAATAATTTACAGTCGGCCTTAGTACCGGTGCAATAGCTGAAATGTCCTGGGCATTATTGGATCCTAGGCGCCCAGTGACATCACCCGAAAAAGCCCGCGAAGAAGGCATCATTCCATACATGCCCGAGTTGCCGATGCCTCACGAGATAATCATCAACTACAACCAGACGATTGCCAACATGAAGGGCATCTACACTGCTCCGTCAGGTCTGGAAAGTTCGTGCCTTGTGTTCGCTCACGGTTTGGACATATTCGTTACCAGAGTTGCTCCTTCGAAAACGTTCGATCTGTTGAAGGAGGATTTCGATTACTTTCTAATCACGGTCGTGCTTGTGCTACTCTCTAGCACGTCTTATATTGTGAAGCTCTTCGCCTCGAGGAAAGCTGTCAAGCAAGCGTGGAAATAAAAAGATAATGATTATAATTTAAGATATGCGCATCAGTGATATCTCGAAGTCAGTAAAAGGACATTTACACTTCAAATTAAGAATTATGTTGAATGTATCTTTTCATCCAACTTCGTCACATTCTCGGAGTTCTCTGCAAGGTGGTTTTGGACTGGGAACAGCATTTGTTTTTTTTCTTTTTAAATAAGAGTACAAACAAAACATCTGGAGAAGCAACAGTTTTGATTTTTCGAACGAATAATATTGGATCGAAAAAGATTACATATGTAAAATTCGTCCGACAAAGCAATTCGTCGGTTTTGATGAGCTGATTCAAAGTCCTGAAACGAAGAAGATGCTTGAATTATACCAAAAATATGCGCCCATATATGAACGTCAGTATGCTTTTTGTCCGAAAATCAAAAGAAACCTTCGAATTGTTTTTCTAATATTTTTTTATTCTTGGTGCCTTGGACACAGGCATCCAAGGTCATCATTGAAATGATAAGTTCTGCGTTTGAGATGTACTTCCACCGGTTGCCAGCCGAATACTTGTAATTATTGCCTGTGACTTTGTATGTATAAGCTTCTAGCTGTGGGTCCTTTAGCGTTCGAGTCCAGGGGTACATATGTCTGAATTGACGTGGGTACACATGAAGTGTACATAAATTTGATTTTATAATCGTGTGGCCATTCGCATGTAATCTTGAATGATCGCGTGCGGACCGTGAATCTGATGGTTAATTTGATAAATAAAATATAAAAAATACCACCAGCGGTGGTTAATGTTTAAGACGGCGTTTGTAAATTTTTAGGTGCTACAATGTTCACTGCACACTAACCCAGCCCAAACTTGTTCAGTAATTTCTTTTGACGACTTGCTCAGTAAAGTGATATTTTTAAGGAGCTGTCAGCAAATTGTATACAAATTTGCGGAATAGTTTTCATTTTTAGCGATTTTCAGTACTTTTTCGAATAATTTACTGAAACCCGCAATATTTTTGACTGAATTTGTCAGCTCTTCTGTTTTTTTTTCGGTACATAAACATTATCCAATAAAATACTGACTGATTGTTTGGTAAAATTGTACCAACGTTACCGAACCTCGTCAAAAACTTACAAAATAGGTACAGCAAATCATCTGTCAAGTCGCCATTTTCAGAGGAAACTTCTGACTGACCAGTGTTTTATGACGTTTGGATAGAACGGATTGCGGAGAGTTCGGTACCAAATTGTTTTACTGAATTGATTACCGAACGGTTTGCTGTTCAAAACCCCAGCAAAATTTTACTGTACCCAGTAATTTAAATTAAGTGTGTGGGGTGTTTTTGTATGTGCAGATGATTGTAATTGCATGTTCGAGTTTGTGACCAGGTTTAGGTTATCGCGAAGGCTACGAGCGTTTGAACGTTAAGAATGGGAGAGATTGTGAGTGTACATGAGAGAATACGCAACTAATTGTGTTAATGAATATGCAACTAATTGTGTTAGTGAGTATTAGTATGAATCTAATTTAGGATATAGTAATAAAAATGCTGAATTAAGAAAAAAAAGATTCGAGGAGAATAATTGAAGTGTATAAATTGACCACCACTATTTTTGGTATACATGAGTATTGGAAAAGCAAACTAATAAAAGTACAACCAAAACAGACTAATGGATTAGAAGAAAAGAACAGATGTAACATGCAATTAAACTACTTTAACTCGTCTAAATGCCAGCAAATAATATTTATTTACCCTTAACGACAATTGCATTTTGTTAGAATTTTATCAAGCTATAGTGACCGGGGATGGATGAATCTCGCGCGTCGGTAAATTGATTGTATACCTTAATTTATCCAATTCGATCTTCTCGAATGGATAGAATCGAATGTACAAATTAAACACCGAATCTACCCACTATTCTATCATATACGCCAGTGCTGCATCCATTCCCCGACCCAGCTGTCACAAATGCTCAGACGAACCCATACACAGATATACATACGACTAGCACATAACGGTTCTATCACATTCGCCCGAATGACATTCGCCCGAAAGTCATTTACCCGAATGGATCATTTACCCGAATGCCATCAGCCCGAATGGACCACTCGCCCGAATGTCATTAACCCGAATACCACATTCACTCAAGCATAATATAAAATCGGTAATTGTCTAGTTTAGTGACTTTAGTGATAGAAGTCCGACTTTAATGCGGTTTTTGCCAAAAGGATGTATTTTAACCTAAATAAACCAAATCCGAGCGGGAAATGTGAAATCTTTAACCAAAGTTTGATAAACTAAACAATAACAAGTGAGCTTATACAGCGGAGCTAGTGTGATGCGGCTTGGCCGCATATCCGAGGCCAAGGATCCGAAGCGGCGCAAAGCCGCTGAGGTTCCGTTGGACGAGGCGTTGATCCACCCGTCGCCGGAGTTATAAGCAAACCTGCGATCCTCTTGTTTGCCCGGTTTACTCAAACATAGGGGCTATAGCTAGTTTAAAGCCGACTGAGCGGCAGCGAAGTCGGACAGTGCACCAGAAAGCGATGTGGCGTAGCCACATTAGTCAACCGTACACTGACCACTGTGGCTATGCGACATCGCTTTTAGGTGTACTATCCGACGTCACTGAGGTTCTGTTGCCAACGCCACAAATGCTCTTCAGGTGCAAACTGATGCATATAGGACGCAGTTGTCAGCTCGAGCGGTAAAATCTTGTGATAAACCGGTCAAAATAATAAGAAATCTTTCGGAAACACCATCGATCGAGGTAAATATATATTAAGATGTTCCGTTAGCGAATTGAATCAATTAAATTAGCAATTATATCTTGCATGGTGGAAGTCCATTTGTCACAACACCGTTAGTAAATAGTAGCTCATAAA
Organism: Topomyia yanbarensis; assembly: GCF_030247195.1. Classification (NCBI taxonomy): domain Eukaryota; kingdom Metazoa; phylum Arthropoda; class Insecta; order Diptera; family Culicidae; genus Topomyia; species Topomyia yanbarensis. Next base: position 62,768,531 of record NC_080670.1, read on the forward strand.
TGTTATGTGGCGAAGCTAGTGTGATGCGGCTTTGCCACTGTTGGGGGAATTTTCGGGGTCTCTTCAGCAATACACCGTTGTTCTGGATGTTACGCTAAAAGCTAAATGTATCGATTAATTTATTTGTTTGGTTTTGTGTTCAGTTCACTCACATTGGTCACCCTAATTCACTTTTACTCCAATCTTCCCACTGTCAGCAATATGACCAAAACACACAACTGTAATTATAAGTTCAAATTAATATTTTCTACTCACAATACTTCTTGCTTATACTATTTACCCCAGCCTCGCTGGCAAATGTGAACTCCGTGTTGTTCTACAATTTAAATTCACTCAAATTATTCGTACTCCACAAATCAAAACAAAAGTATCAGTCTGTCAAACTTCTTTTGACAATTCTCCTTTCCACACAACCGTCAAAATCCGTCCGAGAGCTTGTGTCAGTCCTGCACTTGACGCGCCGCGCTTTCCTGCAACCGGGGGGTACTCGAGGGACTGGTGCGATCCTCCGTAACATTCCCCGACCCGTAAGGCTGGTCAGGTGAGTCCGCTCCAGTCTTACCTCTATCTACATCCAGTCTCGCCAGTTTGGCCACCGGTCGCCATTTGATTCCGTCGGCAGTCTGTATCACCGCATCACGTATTCTTCCATCACTTCCTTTCATGACTTGAACGACCCGACCCCGAACCCAACCGTTGCGAATTTTCTCTTCAACGATGACTACCAAGTCTCCAACTTCAATCGGTTTCGTCTCTTCGAACCACTTTGTTCTGCGAGCAATAGTTGGGAGATACTCTCGTACCCATCTGCGCCAGAACTGGTTCAACATAGCTTGGCACAGCTGCCAATCTCCTCTGCAAACCATCTTTGGCTCCGCTTGCTCCTTCGGCGGCTGTACCACTCCACGGGAACTCGACAAGAGAAAATGGTTCGGTGTCAACGCCTCTTGCTGCTCCGCCTCGAGGGGAATGAAAGTTAACGGTCTGGAGTTGACGACGCTTTCCGCTTCGATCACAAGAGTAGCCAGTGTCTCCTCGTTCGGAATCCTGGACGTATACATCGCCGCCAGAGATACTTTGACCGACCTCACCAACCGTTCCCAAGCACCTCCCATGTGCGGCGCCGCAGGTGGGTTGAATATCCACCGAGTGTTCGTATTGGTGAAGGATTCTGCAAGCTGTCCGTCTATGGCGATCATCTCCTTGCGCAGCTCGTTGTTTGCCCCAACGAAGTTCGTTCCTTGGTCGCTACGTATTTCCGCCGGGGACCCTCTTCGTCCGACAAATCGTCGTATTGCTTGCTTGCAGGATTCGGTCGTCAGCGTGTGTACAACCTCAAGGTGAATTGCACGGGTTGTGAGACACGTGAACAATGCAATCCATCTCTTCGCAGTGCTGCGGTTGACTCGAACAGCGATTGGTCCGAAGTAGTCAATTCCTACGTAGGAAAACGGACGTTCGAAGGCCTTTACTCTGGCCACCGGAAGCGGCGCCATGCGTGGGATCACCGGAACTGCCTTGTTTGCTTTGCACATCACACACTCCCTCGCTATCTGCCGTACTATCGTGCGCAGCGTAGACACATAGAAGCGCTGCCTCACCTCATTGACGACAGTCTCCCCATTAGCATGCAGGAATGTCCTGTGATACCACTCCAGCAGCATACGGGTGACTACATGCTCCTTAGGTAGTATTATCGGAAATCGGGTATCGTACGCCGCGAATGAGGCCTCAGGGATCCTGGAATCTGAACGGATAATTCCAGCGTCGTCCATGTATGGTGACAGTTTCCTGATTTTGCTAGTTCTCTCAAGTTTCTGTCGCCTCATCTTCTTATGATCTTCCTTCGTCGTCAGTATAGCAATTTCGTAGGGATACATTTCACTTTGGATCAGTCGGTAAATGGTTGACTCTGCAAGTGCCAGCTCCTGCTGCGTGATAGGCCCTGCTGGTGGCGCTTCGTTTCTAGATCTCTGTTGCAAGATCTTTCGATATCGGAGAACATACGCAACCGCTCGCTGTAGTCGTGTCCAGTTAGAAAAACGTTCCCAATTGATGACGGGCTTCAAAATCACTTCACTGTATACCAGACAGGGTCGTAATTCCTCGTCGGTCGTCTCCTCAGCAGCATTTATTTCCGACGGCCACTGTGTTTCCGGCACACCTAGGAAAAACTCTCCGAACCATGGGCTATTCGCCGAGAAGCAGGGTCCTCTTACACCCCATTTGGTTGCCAAATCTGCGGGATTCATCTTACTCGGTACGTACCGCCACTTCGCCGCGTCCGATTTCGACAGTATTTCGCCAACCCTACATGCAACAAACTGCCGATATCTTCGATGGTCCGCATTGATCCATGCCAATACAATCTTGGAGTCGGTCCACATGACCGTCTTGTCTATCTTAAGCGTGTGTCCATTGATGATTGCTTTGCGCAGTCGAACTCCGATTACCGCTCCATTCAGTTCCAGTCTCGGAATAGAAAGCGTCTTCAAAGGAGCCACCTTTGCTTTGCCACCAACCAACGCAACTCTGATAACGCTGCCCGGGAACTCTGCACGAAGATACGCTACGCACGCATACGCTTCCTCGCTTGCATCGACGAATATATGCAACTGCAGCGACACGACCTCCTTGATCGAATGTTCGGGAAAGTAGCAACGAGGAACGCGTATTTGGTTCAGATATTGGAACAAGGCGGTCCACCGGGTCCATTTCTCGTTCAATTCCAACGGAATCGGCTGGTCCCATTCGGTTTTTGCTCTCCATACCTCCTGAATTAGTATCTTACCGTGGACGAGAAAGAAACATAGTAGTCCAGCCGGGTGGAACGGGCTCATCACGACCTGCAATGCCTGTCGCTTCGTAGGACGATTCGTCTCAATCGCTAGTGTCGTTGAGAACGTGAAGACGTCTTCTTCTGGTTTCCAGTACATTCCAAGTACCCGTTCCATAGAGCAATTCTTGTCCATCTGGATGCATTTCTCGGAAGCGGGGTCGTCTTCCCCGACCCGTGCCAGCACCTCCTTGGAGTTCGACAACCAATTTCGTAGGTGAAACCCAGCAAGGGAGTGGATGTGCCTAACTTCCAACGCTATTTTTATCGCTTCCCCTACGCTGTCTGCACTGTCCAGATAATCGTCAACGTAATGTTTCCGGATTATGGCATCAGCAGCTGCTGGGAACTCTTGAGCATGTTCTTCAGCATTCCGGTTTTTTACATGTTGTGACGAGCATGGTGAACACGCGGCCCCAAACGTAGCAACATCTATTAGATACACAGTGGGTTCCATGCTTGGGTCATCCCGCCAAAGCATCCGTTGTGCGTGACGGTCCTCACGCCGAATTTTTACTTGATGGAACATCTCTTTTAAATCCGCGCAGAGGGCTACCCGTCTTTCCCTGAATCCGAAGAGCACTGTCAGAAGAGAGTTCAGAAGATCCGGTCCTTTCAACAGCATCGTGTTCAACGAAATGCCATCTACTTTGGCTGCGGCATCACAAAATATACGGATTTTCGATGGCTTCTTCGGATTTAGAACGACACCTAACGGAAGGTACCAAGTTCGTCTGGGGTCCGCTTCCTCCAGTTCCTCCGGGGTCGCCTTATGGATGTACCCCTTCGCCTGGTATTCGGAAAGCTGCCTCACGACACTCTCGCCAATCACTGGGTCTTTCAAGATTCGTCGCTCCAAGCACTGCAATCGACGAACTGCCATCGGATAGCTATCCGGGAACTCGAAACAATCATACCGCCACAGCAGTCCCGTTTCGAACCGCTGACCGACACGCTTCGTAGTTTTTTGAAGGATATTGTTCGCACGTTGTACTTCCGGAGATTCGGGACATCCTACAGCCTCGATACCCATACTTTCCACCGAGAAGAACTGTTTAACGAGATCATGCAGTGACCGATCATCCTGACACTCACAGATATGGAAACTGTGAGCGCGATCCACAGATTTTTCTTGTTTCCCGTATACAGTCCACCCGAGCCGCGACTTCGCCGCAATCGGTTCTCCAGGCTGGCCCACTCGTATCTTATGCATAGCAGTCACGTGAGCATTGTCGTTACCGATAAGAATACGAGGCAATGCGTTCTCGTAATCTTTGATCGGAAGACCTTTCAAATATGGGAACGACTCAGCCAACTCCGCGTATCGCAGGGATTGCCGTGGTAGGTCCAGCTTACTCACAGTGCGCACATCGTTCAGCGTGAACTTTGTCACTTCGGCTTCTCCACGAATCTTCAACGCAATCCGCTGAGAATCGGTCTCGATCAAGGGGTGAGTCGCTTAGCACAAATCGAATTGTGCTCACAAACAAACAGCGTGGTAGCTCGTGCCGCAATGTACAACGATGTGCCACGGTGTGCCACGCTGTGCCATGGTGTTCAGTAAAACAAAAGCAATGGTTGCTATGATTATTCAACTACACTTTGTTGACAGTTTTCGAGTTGTCAGAAGTGTGCCTCATTGTGCCACACATTGTGGTAACGAGTGAAATGATCGTGTGTTACTGTGAATCGTAATCTTATATCGTGTTATTGTAGGTGATATACTGTGCATAGCACATTGTTCTAAGCGACTCACCCCTTGGTCTCGATTCGTTTCATGTTAGCCGTCCACTGCAGACACAGTGGGAGCGAATCTCCTGTGACGCCCAATTGTATCGCAATATCTTCGTCGACCAGCGTCCGTGACGACCCGTCATCCAAGAACGCGTAAGTTGACACCGAACGGTTGGTTCCATGCAGCTCTACAGGGATAATTCGAAAGAGTGCGGCCTTGCCAGCGTAGTGATGATTAGTAACTGCATCAGATCCTGATGGTTTGGGTTCGAGCTTCTCTTGTTTTGGCACAAGTGCACTCGGTGTCTGCTTTGAGTGTAGCAGTGAATGATGTCGAAGCTGACATCCGTCGATCTCACACTTCGTGCGGATTCGGCACGGTCGCTTTCCATGAGCTCCCAAACATATACGGCAAAGTCTGAGCTCCTGAATGGTCTTCCAGCGTTCGTCCAACGTCTTCTTGGCAAACACACCGCAGTTTTTCACCCGATGTTTTGGGTCTTTGCAAACCAGACATGCTGGATCGGATAAGCGCGCAGGTATATCCATAGCCTCACCCTTCCCCGGCGTTTTCGCTGGTTCTTCTGCGACGTGTGCACCGCAAAAATGTTTGTCCTTGCTACCTTTATCTAGCTTCGTAGGCCGGAATTGCTATTGCGTTTGTCTCGGTTCGTAGTGTAGTGTCACATCATTTGCCGCTCTAACCAACGTCGACATGTACTGGGAAAACGATCGAATGTTCACCTCTCTGCACCTTTCCTTATACAATGATCAATCAAGCTTCGTGTTCGCAGGTAGCTTGTCCACTAGCTCGAACAATAACATTGGATTGTTCAAATGCGCCTCATGACCGCCGGCTTCCAGGTGATCGCACAGATTTTGAACTGCCAATCCGTAACCGATAAACGTGTCGAGCCGGTCTTGCTTCGGTCCCGGGACGTTGCGCACCTTCTGCAGCAACGTGTGAATTAACAGCTCTGGTCTACCGTACAGCGTCTCAAGCGTGGCAATAACATGTGACACAGCTGCCGGTAGTAGTAAACGACTTCGTACTGCTTCGAATGCGTTCCCCTTCAAACACCGCTGCAGTCTGGCCAAATTCTCTGCATCAGAATATCCGCACGCTTCCGTCGTGTTGACATAAGAGCTGATGAACAGAGGCCAGTCCTCTGGATTTCCCGAGAAAATAGGCAGCTCTTTGGAGATCACCTATCTGGCCGCAAGCTGCTGCGGATTCGGTCCACCGTGATAAGGCAACCGAGTTGGTTCATCCAACTGATTTGCGCTCTGGCCCTGTTGTCCGCCCTGATTCCACGTCGGTACTCTTGGCATTGGTGTCGCTCCGAAACCTGATAAGAAACGAGCTGTTGGTGCCGGCAACGATTGACCACCAGACCTCTGCGGTAGATGTCCACTGGGTTGCCTCAAAAAGGGTTGTGGTTCGAATCCGGACCTCTGCATCGGATATCCTCCGGTTGACGCTGGGATCGGCTCCGATTCGTCGGCTATTGGTCTTGGCTGCGATACGTTTTCGGGTATCAATCTTAATACTCTTGCACTGTTTGCACTCTCTCCAGTACCAACAACAACCGGACTGTTGGACAGAAGACTTCGAAACAGACCAACTTGAATATTTGTTGGGGCATAATTGAAGGGTTTCGGTTCATTCCCGGTTTGTGTGGGAGGGAAAGTTCTGTATACCTGTGTAGCTAACTGCATACCGCTGATACTCGGTAAGACGGGTTCTAACACTGGCTGGGGTGGATCTAGCTCGCTAGTGACATATTTGTGTACAACGCTCTCAGAAGTTCGACCAATGAGACGCCCTATCCAAAACGGTTTGCTTATCGCTAATTGGTAGCTTACGGCATTCCTGTCTAGCGCCTGTCCCGGATGTCGTTGTATTTTCCGTCTGCTGAACAATCCCAGTTGCTGTCTTTGTGGGTCTCATCATAGTTGAGCTCATAGCCTCGTACTGTTGACTCCGCCACTGCCTCACTTTGCTGTGCGAACTCTGCTGTGAAATCGCACTTTTGTCGTCATCATCCTCATTTCCCAACTCCAGTTGCTCCCGTAGCCGAAAGGTTTCTTCCAGAGCTTCCGTTTCGACTTGCAGCTTCATCGTTTCGAACTCATTCTCCCGTTTCTCATGTTCCAACTCCAGTCGTTTGAGCGCTAGCTTCTTCTGCGCTTCTAACTTCTCCATCTGCAGTTGAACCAACCTAGCTCGTGCACTGGCAGTGGTCTTTACAGAACTTGTTCTGGAACTTGTACCACTCTTGGGCCTTTCCACTGGTATCGTCGATGATGGCCGTTGACAGTTGGGACATGTAAAGGCTCGGTCTGGCTCTGCGATACTGTCGTTGACACCTACGCAACTGTAGTGCCACCACGACTCGCAATGGCAGCAGCTTACCATTCGGTCTGTATCCGCTTCGATACACGCCTGACAGTGGGTTTTCTTGCTCCGTGTGCTTGGCATCTTGAGCAATCTTTTAGTTTTGTTGGGGGAATTTTCGGGGTCTCTTCAGCAATACACCGTTGTTCTGGATGTTACGCTAAAAGCTAAATGTATCGATTAATTTATTTGTTTGGTTTTGTGTTCAGTTCACTCACATTGGTCACCCTAATTCACTTTTACTCCAATCTTCCCACTGTCAGCAATATGACCAAAACACACAACTGTAATTATAAGTTCAAATTAATATTTTCTACTCACAATACTTCTTGCTTATACTATTTACCCCAGCCTCGCTGGCAAATGTGAACTCCGTGTTGTTCTACAATTTAAATTCACTCAAATTATTCGTACTCCACAAATCAAAACAAAAGTATCAGTCTGTCAAACTTCTTTTGACAATTCTCCTTTCCACACAACCGTCAAAATCCGTCCGAGAGCTTGTGTCAGTCCTGCACTTGACGCGCCGCGCTTTCCTGCAACCGGGGGGTACTCGAGGGACTGGTGCGATCCTCCGTAACAGCCACAATTACCGAGGTCGAGGAACCGAAGAGGAGGTCCCTGCGGCAAACCTGTGATCCATTGGTATGCTTGGTTTACTGAAATATAGGGGTTGATTCCTTCTTTAAATATGAGCAGTACTTTGAGTTTGTATACCAGATAGCCCTCGCAATCAAACCGGTGATCCACTCGTTTGCCCGGTTTACTCACACTTAGGGATTGATTCCTTCTTTTAAACATGAGCAGCTCTTTTCCCACAATTAGGGGTTGATTGCTTCTTTCAAACATGACAAATCCTTGGATCTGCATGCCAAATAAGTTTGCAAAGAAACTGTTGATCCACTCGTCTGCCCGGTATACTCAAACATAAGGGTTGATTCCTTCTTTCAAAACAAGAGCAATTTCTTGAATCTATATACCAAATAGCTCTCTACGTAATATTGGATTTCGAGACAGGATGATTCTTCCACCTAATTCACGGATGATTCTTCCATCTAAACCAAAGTTTTTTCTGAAAAATAAAACAACTTGGTCGTCAGACAAAATATTCGGAAGATCACCGAGTACAACTAATTTACAAACAAGTTGTTGCCTTGGCTTTCTTGCCCCATCAAGGTATTCCAATGGCACTCGAAGAATTGAGGAAAAGTTGTCCAAAGGCTCTCGACGATTTTTTGGATTACATTAGTAAAAATTGTATTTTTGGTAGGAAGGAAACTAATCAAAAAGTTTCTCGATAACCCTTCTTTACCCCCCGCTTCGTGGTCAGTTTTCGAAAATGTATCGACAAAGATTCCTAGAACCACCAATAATGTGGAAGACTAGCACAATAAATGGAACGGTTTGTTAAGCCGTGTAAATTCTATGGTGTGTTGAAGCAGTTGCAGCTTGAAGAGAAAAACCCTAGTACGTATGTTTTACTTACACTACAAGCGGTGCCAACAGCAAAAAAGTCTAAAAAGAACTCACGAAAGGACTTAAAACTGGAAACCCTAGTTAAATCATACAAACCAGGTGATTGGATTAACTATTTGACTGGTATAGCTTTAGTGTTAATTTCTTCATAGCATCAAATGTAATAAAATTTGTATTTCATCTTAATAAATTAAATTTTTCCGATTGACATTTCGATGTTTTTCGGGTATATGGAATTCGGGCGAATGGCATTCGGGTTTATGTTGCATTCGGGCGAATGTCTTTCGGGTGTTCGTGGCATTCGGGTGAACGACATTCGGGTTTATGTGACATTCGGGCAAATGTCTTTCGGGTAAATGGCTTTCGGGCGAATGTCATTCGGGCGAACGTGACAGAATCCACATAACAATTGTATACTAGTACTAAAATCTACAATTATTACAAAACGACCACTAATGGGTTTCTTTCTATGTTAACATTACTTTAACTAGCTTGTGCACGATGACGAAGTCGACCGATAAATCGACACACAATGGCCCCCACTGTGAGTCGTCCACCAACACTGTCATTAAACTGTGGAACAATGTCTGCAAACACGGCACACAACAAAAATCAATCCACGTCGACATTCTTTCAGTCGATCTCGTTTAAAACGGACGTATTTTGCGAACGGAAAAACTACCCAAAGTAGACGCCATTTTGTTATTTATAGACGCTAAGAGGAAGAGAACGAGTACTTTTTCGAATTATTCGATTTGAAGGCGAGACTTTTTATTAGAATATCTATCAGAAGAACTATAAAAAAGTACAGAAAACCTGAAAAGTGGAATAACGAAAACCTAACCTAACGCTATGACGGATCCACCCGACGACACAGGGCAAAATACAGGACCGCCGCAGAAGGTCTACACGCGGTATGAGTACACCCAACAGGATGTGTCTCCATTCAGAGTGATTGTACAGCTGGCGGATAACCAAGGAGATCAAAGGATCAACAAGCTATCCCTAGGAAGATTGGTCAGCAAGCAGAAGGACTATAAAAATAACATCTACAACATGCGAGCACTAGGGCGCAACAAAATCCTCGTGTTCCTGAAAGATTACGAGACGGCAAATAAGCTTCAAGTGGACTCTCTACTGAAAAACAACAACTATAAAGCATACATTCCCCGCAGTTTTGTATCCGTGTCTGGGGTTGTGGCCGGAGTACCTATCGACATGGAAATGGAAGAGATCAGCGAAAACATCACTAGTGAGCACCCCATCCTTGCAATTAACAGACTACACCGCTACGAAACAGGAAAGAAGATCCCAACGCATAGAATCAGCATAGTGTTCCGTGCCAGTAAGCTGCCGACCGAAGTCCGATTTTTCTGCTGCATCAATACGGTAAGACCTTTTGTAAACAAACCCGTCCTGTGCCTTAACTGTTTGCGATACAATCACAAAACGGACAATTGTCGCTCTAAAATGAGATGCGCGAACAGTACACTCCAACACGATGGAATGGACACAGGAGATTGCCAGAATAAAGCAAAATGTCTTTACTGTAGAAACAACGAAGAACATAAAACATCCGATGAAAACTGCCCCGAACGAACCCGACAGAAAAATATCAAGAGCATCATGGCAAAAACAACGCTCACATATCTCGAAGCAAAAGAGCAAAATCCCATGTTAACGCAAAACCGCTATGATATTTTGGAAAACGTCGATGAATTCCCAACAATTCCGGATAGCTACGCAAAAATAACGAAAGGAACGTATAAACCAGTTAACACACACCAATATAAACAGCAGAACATCAAGCGACCTATTGAGTAGGTCAACATCTCTCAGCAAGTGAATGTGCTCGCGGACAAAAAGAAGAAAAAGGAAGGAGCTGAAGAGCAGTGCAACGGTGTCGCATTGTTCAATAAGTTTCGGGTCAACGATTTTGAGCGATGGGCGCAAAGGTTTGAGGATCAACGAAAGCAAAATATACAACAAAAAATGGTTAAGCACATCGGCAAAGATGGGGACGGCACAACAGCAGACGAAGGCGCGATAGCGAACGCCAACCAACAGTATAAGATAGATCCACGTAGGAACAGATCCAGATCGCGTGACAGACCCACCCAAAGAAGTGGCAAGACTGATTGGCATACGGACACAATTTACAAACAGTGAGTAAAAATGACAAATAATATAAATATTTTGCAGCTAAATATACAAAGCCTTGAAAAAAATAAAGATGAGCTGTCTAGAACGTTAGCCAAAGAGCAATACGATGTAGTATTGTTATCGGAAAGCTGGACAAAAAAAGAACATGAAAAACTGAAATATAAGGTGCCAGGGTACTTCACATATCTGAACTCTAGAGACGACGGATATGGTGGTGCCGGATTAATTATAAACAAAAAGCTTAGAACGAGCGATATCGAAGTACCGACTTTCCCGAAGATACAAGTAATTGCGAGAAAAATAGTCAGCATTGACTTGGTGATGGTGTCAGTATATGTTGCTCCGAACGTATTTCACCTAGATCTCAAAGCGAACCTCAAATCCATCTTTCAAAGGCTGAAGCAGTTCTCGAAAGTGATAATGGGGGGAGATTTCAACTCCCACCACAACTCTTGGGACCCTATGCACTCGGATAATAAAGGAACAGCGTTGTTCGAACTAATAAATGAAGAAAATGTTATCCTACTGAACGACGGACAACCAACATTCGTGCCGACAGAAATAGGAAAGAAACCCTCTACTATAGACCTAGTATTAGTTACTCCACAATTATTTCATAGCGCATCCATGAAGGTTCTGGATTACGGCATAGGAAGTAGACACTTGGCCATCGAAACATGCATCCGTTTAGTAGAACCCAGAAAACCACAAATATTCGTTAACCAATCCAAGGTACAGGAGGCGTTCAAAAAAATCGACCTGCTCACAGCAGGAAATTTCCAAGAACTGCAGGCTGCATCTAGGAAGATACATAAAAACTCTCGACAGAAAAGCAAATACAAACCGAAGTTTTGGTGGACCGAAGAGGTCGAAATGGCTTGGCAGAACAAACGTGATGCCAGAGCGGCATTCAACCGAAATGGCGGTATGACGGAGCTGATAGAATTTAAAAGGACAGAGGCTGTTTTCAATAAAAAGAAGAACGAGGCATCGAAACAACGATTTGAGGAATTTGTGGGTAGTTTCGACCCCCGCACACCGTCGAGAGAGATATGGACAAAAATAAGACATCTGAATGGAAGAAGAAAAAAAGTAGAAAATGTACTGGTACACGAGGAGCCACAGATGGCTCAAAAGTTTCTTGATACACACTTCCCACAAGAAAAATACCTCGATGTTACGCCATGCTACCTACCATCATACGACATTATCACACCTACCTTTTGGGAAACATTTCTAGCAGCAAAAAAGAAATCATCGCCAGGACCCGATGGCATTACCTACAGACTGCTTAAAATCCTAAATCCAGATGTCCGCAACAGCATCATTCGAGACATGAACAACATGTGGAGAACGAGTACGATCACCGAGGAAATGAGAACCATAAAAATCGTAGCCATTCCTAAACCAGGAAAAAATCCGGAAAACGTAGAAGGAACTAGACCAATATCCTTGGTAAATTGTGGACTAAAAATCCTCAACGCAGCCGTACTAGAGAAACTTCAACACCACTTATCCACAGAAGCTGTCCTGCCACAGTTATCCTTCGGTTTTCGAAAGGGTATGTACACAGTAAGTTGCTTAGAATATGTGACAAATAAAATCTTACAGATAAAACGAGCCAATCACATCACTGCAGCAGTATTCGTCGATCTCTCAAATGCGTTTAACGCAGTCAAAGTGGAGGTGTTGGAGCAAACGCTGCTATCCAGCAAAATTCCACCCGAGTTCTCTAGTTGGATGATCGCGTTCCTAGCGAACAGACCTATCCAGTTACGAGTGGGTAACGACTATCTAACACGCCATGTCAGCCAAGGACTACCGCAGGGAGACGTCCTATCACCTACAATGTTCAACATATACACAACGATACTACACAGCATAAAAGTGAAAGGCGTGGTATTGGTGCAATATGCCGATGACTTCGCGATAATAATAGAAGGACGAAGTATCGAAGAAGTAGAAGCACGAGGGCAACGATTCATCAATACATTCGCGGAGAAGGCTAGACAACTCAATTTCACCATCAATGTCCGAAAGTCTAGGGCGATTATTTTCAACAATAGTCCCCAAGATCTTAAAATCTACATCGGAAATGACAAGATCGAGACGGCAAGAATGCATACATATCTAGGTTTACTGCTAGACAAATCTTTAAGATATGGCCCTCACATTCGTGAACTCTTACACAAACTTGCCGATAGACTGAACATGGTAAAAGTAATCAGCGGATTGAAATTTGGAAGCCACCCTGAAACTCTCGCTTTGGTGTATAACGCTCTCTTTAGAGGATTCATTGAGTACGGTGCAAGCGTGTACGGAACGGCCAGTGTTTCCAATCTGAGCAAAATAGAAAAGATTAACAACTCGTGCTTAAGAAAAATAACCGGCTGTACAAAAACAACTCCTTTGAACACTCTGCAAGCTCTCTCAGCTCAACCACCACTGCGCTTCAGAAGGCTAAAAGTTGTAGGTCGACAGGTGGCCAAACACTGCTATGGCAGAACTCCAGTATGGGAACAACTAAGGCAGCTGGACACGGATGACGAAAGCAGGCTGTCCATGACAGAAAAAACATATCTACGCCACATGCACATCATGAAAAACATGTCACATCTCATAAAAAGTGAGTACCGATACGAAGAGGTGGGAGTTTACACCACTCTGAATGAAGAACTCTGGCCCAAAAAGACAACGGATGTCAAAATACTTAAACAACTTACCTTATCTTTGATTAACGGGAAGTATAGTGAACGACAAATAATCTACACGGACGCATCCAGCGACGGTGAAACATGCGGCATTGGAATATACCACGAATCAAGAAATATTAGGATATGTCTACGTCTGGAACACACTGTGTGCATTATGTCGGCAGAAATAGAGGCGATATACGTTGCGATGCAATACATCACGAGGAACACCTTATCAGGTACAGTTATAATGACTGACTCGAGATCTGGATGCGAACTAATAAAAAGCAACATTGGCAAACGGCAGAGAGATTGCGTAATAGACCAAATTTTGGACATGGCTGCGACATCCAGAACAACAATCCAATGGATACCCGGGCACACAGGCGTTAACGGAAATGAGATAGCTGACCAACTGGCCAAGGCTGGTATAGAAAGTGAAAAGATCTGCAACAACAAAATGTTAATACACGATGCTACAAATTATTTCGGTTCGATCAGCGAAGAGGAATCGCAGCAATGGTACCTCAACTACACCACAGAACTTGGAAAAGGTAGGAAATTCTTCCAGATAAACAACACGATCCCTATGAAACCCTGGCATCACAAGTTACCACTGAACAACACCGAAGTCCGCACACTAAACCGATTGCTCTCTGGACATGATTACTCTAACTACTGGCTAAACAAGATGAAAATCAAAGAAGACTGCATCTGTGTTGTTTGTGACGTATTAGACAACTCGGAGTACGTCATATTCTTCTGCGTGAAAAATACAACAACAAGGCAAAAATACAATTTAGACCAATACTGCAATATTTATCAAATTTACGAGAAAAAAGATATCACGCTCCTACAAAATGTAGTAAACTTCCTACGCGAAACAAGAAATTCAATATAAACAAAAACGACTATAAACAATAAACGTCAAACATACCCAACAATGCTACCCACCCCGGCCCTAATGTCATGTTGACTAAAAGTCAAAGAAAAAAAAAACGGTGAAAAGTCTTCCAGACTCAAAACAAAACTGCTGGCAATATAGCTACATAGCTGTGCCATCCCTTAGCCACTGCTGACAGGACGGCGGCGGCGCACAGAAGAAGAAGAAGAAGAATCCACGTCGACCCGCCAGTCATACTCCTGAACCTAGGGGAGAGAATTTTTTTTATTCTTGTTACTTTAATAAGGGACCAATCATAAATTACGCAACGCGTTTAGGGGGGAGGGGAGGGGTTTCGACAAGTTGTGACATTGTGACAAGCGGAAGAGGGGGAGTAAGCTAGAACGTTACGTAACATGTTTTTACTGAAGAAAAAAATTAAAAGAAATTTATTACGTAATAGGGAAGGGGGATAGAGATATTTGTGACAGTTTGTTACATGGGGGGAGGGGGAGCCAATTTCGGGCATTTTTTGCGTTACGTAATTTATGAATGGTCCCTAAATCAAATAAAATGGCGGGGTTGTAAGGAGTTATACGCCTTTATACGCTAATTATTTGAAGATCTTCTTTACCAGTTGGTAGCCGAACTCTTCCTGCAACTGTAGATAGTCGCTGATCAACTGTGGCGTATGAACAAATTTCTGCAAAGATTGCTTCCTGACTAGGGTAGCTGACTTCCCACAACGTAAGTACAGTTGACCAGGGGGATGTATTCAAGCTTAGCCACTGCACAGCTGCTTCAACTTCCGCTGTCAGCTCTCAGGATTCGCCTTTTCCTTCGATTGCGGGGGCAATGTATACTTCTTTTTTATTGGCCCTTTTTGTTTTACGTAATTAATTCTGCTGAAAAGTTTTCCACCCGGATTCGATCGGCCTGCTTTTGGTAGATAAAGTTTCCTAGAATATAAAGTAAAGTTATATGTATTATTTCATAAAACTTCTAAATGTTGCATTGACTCATGAGGAAGTTTGTAATATTATCATTACGTTTTACCTTTGATTCCTGGATGAAGACGCATACGATTACATCGCTGAGATTGCTCAAAGATTCGACAGTGGTTTTCCGTCCCTGGGATATGTGGAAACGAGCCACATTATCTATAACCAGCTTTTGACCGGCTTTGGAAAGCGTATGCGTGTTGCGTGCTTTATAACTTGTCTTCCGAAATCGGTTCTCTCCAAAAGAACGCGTAGATGATGCGATGAAAGGATGGCAGGTTCACTATGTGTAAAAACTTTTGAAATCTCTTTTTCCTGAAAAATGCGTAATAATATGCTTTTATTTTCTTTTGAAATGGCATTAAAACATTTGCCTAGGGAGTAAAACTTTATAAGTACCTTGTCGTCAGCGCTACAAATGTTAAATTCCCTGGCGGAGTCGATGGATATATCCAGTTCTAGTGTGGGATATTTCGGGTTCACAGCTATACCCCCTCGATCATCTTCCACGAACACGATGTTATCCAAAAGCTATGAATTTAAAAAATATGTAACAAGAAAAATGAACGCAATGAAAATTCACTTACCTTTTTCTTCCGTCAATTTGTAACCCAAAGCCAAACCAAACCCAAAGGTATAGAATATTGCTCCGCTAGTGCCTTCAAATTATCTTTTTCGACTGATATCAATTGTAATAGCTGCAAATTAGTGCTACGATAAAAGTCTAAACACACTTCTGACGGTGCGTTTGCTTCAAAATCTCTGATTAGAAGCTCCTCGTTTAAAACAATGCTGTCTTGATTGTTCATGGTTACGGTTGAATTGATTTCATAAGGAAGAATTATGACATTTTCACAATAATGACGTTTATGAAAATCTTAAGTCACGTCAATGAAATGCGTACATCATTCCAATGAATTTCATAAGACATACTTATAAAATCTGTAGCTGCAAAGAAGTCAAGTGGACTGTATTTAACACAGGGCTCAGCGCAAGCGAATGAAAAACGCTTCTTGAGCTTCTATACTATAGGTCTGTTCCAGTACCAGGAGAAACTGGAAGTATTCCGGAGAAAATCGTTCCTGTACTCTCTTCTTCTCTTTTTTATTCTTCTGGTAGCAAACCGGAGTAAAAAGGAGCAAAGATTTTTTGCTCCTGTTTACTCCGGAGTGATGCTTTTACGTACTACGTGTACTGGAACAAACCTTATAATTGTTTAATTTCCGTTCTTACACTTTTAACATTTTGTGGGTGGATTAGGGTTGAAAAAATCAATTTAATAGAGAATACACTGAATGAAACATACGCATTGTGACGTGAACATCTTCCCGCTCATTGAAATGGTGGCATTTCAATTTCCAGATGGAGCTGGCTCCTCGTCAAGCGGCAACAAACATATGTACTTCACCGCCCGTTTAATCGTCGAATTACTGGTCTTCAAAGTTACCACTCTTACGTGTCCATCCTTCCCTGGATGCACCTCCGTGATACGCGCAAGATTCCACTGAAGAGGAGGAAGATTATCATCCACAACGAGCACTAAGGCACCAACATTGAGTGTGGTTGTCGTGAAGTCTCGTTGCCGTCTTTGAAGCTCTTGGAGAAAATCTGTAGACCAGGTACGCCAATACGTCTGCTTCAGGTTCTGCAATACTTGCCCTCTGAACAGCCTTCCTAATTTGAGGTGATCGTACGATGGTTCAAGAACCGCTTAAAACTCTCTGCCTATCATGAAATGAGCCGGCGTAATAGCTGTAAGATCATTTGGATCGTCCGAGGATGGAACCAAAGGACGTGAATTTAAAATGGCCTCAATTTGGGCCAATACTGTCGACAATTCTTCGTGCGGGAGTTTGTGATCTGCTAGAATCGATCGCAAGTGAAATTTGGCCGACTTTACTCCGGCCTCCCATATTCCTCCGAAGTGGGGACTACGAGGAGGAATAAAGGACCACTCAATGTTTCGCGCCACGCAAAATCCATTCAACTTCCTCTGGTGCATCTCAGATTCAAAAAGAACGACAAGTTTTGCAAGCTCATTGTTCGCGCCAACGAAATTGGTGGTATTATCTGAAAAGATCCTTTTCGGTAGACCTCTTCGGCTCACGAACCGCTGAAGAGCGGCCAAGAATGCATCCGTCGACAAATTTGATACTGCTTCCAAGTGCATAGCACGTGTGGCCATACAAATAAAACACAAACGTACCCTTTGGTCATTACACTTTTTCTTACAGCTACTGCCGTTTTCAGCGTAAACGGTCCAGCGAAATCGACTCCGACATTGGCGAATGGATACGCAGCTTGAACTCTGTACTCCGGTAAGGGACCATTCATAAATTACGTAACGCTTTTAGGGGGGGGGGAGCTGGTTCGCCAAGTTGTTACATATTGTGACATAGGGGGGAGGGGGAGTAAGCTAGATCGTTACGTAACATGTTTTCCCCCAGAATTTTTTTTTTTTTCAAGGAATTCGTTACGTAATAGGGGAGGGGGGATAAAGAAATTTGTAACAATTTGTTACAGGGGGGGGGGAGTCAATTTTGGGCAATTTTTGCGTTACGTAATTTAGGAATGGTCCCTAAGTCTCCCATTAACTGTGTCGCTCTTTTTGGGTTGACACGGTAACAGCGTGTGCATTTGTAGATAACATTCCGAATAATATTTTTCACTCGAAGAGGCCAAAATTGTTGTCTCACAACAGCAAGTAAAGCTCGTTGACCAATATGCATGTTGGCCCTATGCAAATGACGAATAATGGCAATGGTCACAGGATGTCGAGAAGGCAACCGAAATTGATGCTTGCTACCATAAGAAATATGAGCGTGTCGAATTCTTCCTCCTACGCGTAATGTATCGTCTCTTTCATCGACAAAGGGGTTTAAGCATTTTAGTGGATAATTGTAGTTCTTCTCCTCCTTTAACCCCTTCATGCTCATGTTGTTTGTGGACAACAACGTTTTTAAACAGTTATAACTTTTGATTGAGACAAGACTTGTTCACAAAAATAAGTAAGATTAATAAATATGACCATTGGCTTTCATTTGAGTAATAACAGTTACAAGGATCAGTATTAGAACTGAAGCAATGAGTCTGATTTGATTCCGATGGGCTGCCAGGAACAGTTTACGTTCACAAAGGAAAATAAATTTTCCATATATCTTTGTTATGTTGCAATTTTATTGAAAACTGATAAAACTTATCAATTTAGACTGTCTTTGGTTATGTTTTCCACGCAATTGGACTGTTGTAAATATTTTAGGAGTACTGTATTGACCATTGGAAGGTAAAAATTGAGCAGCTTCTAGCACTGCGAGGGAGGCACCTATCTTTATGAAAAAAGGCTTTTAGTGTTTCTTAACCCAACCGTTTTCAAGGAAAAATACATGCACCAGAAAAAATTGAGCAAGAAAGGGTTAATGCACGAATTTCATTTCCGAAACACTCCCTTTGAACTACACTGAAAAAACTACACACTTTGCTTCCAAGTGTTTCACACTTCTATTTGCACGTAGTGGGAATCATATCATATTCGAATAGAAAAACACATCGTTTTTGCCAATGCAATACACCATATTTCCAAAACATAGTAGTGCAAACTCATGTGATATACACATTCATTTCAAATTTCAAAGTTATCAAAATCAAAAGTGAAAAGAATTAAAATTAAATTATTTCGACTTTAAAATAAAATGTATGACACATAGTTGTCAAATGTTTTACTTATTTGAATCGAAGAAAGCAAATTCAAAATGCCATATGTATTATACTGCCAATTTATTTTAGCATGCATAAATAAAAATAATTTAGTATGTCAAATAACCTTCAAAGTACGATTTAGATGTCGCATTGTAGGTCGCTCGTACATTATCAAAAAGATCCAAACAAGACTTTGTGGATCTTGGTCTCAACTTTCTCGTGTCCGCTCATTTACGGTCAATTGCGGACATGCTTAACATCTGTTTGATCCAATGATACCGGAATGACGAAAGTTTCGGTTATCGTGACGGCCAAGATGCTACCGGGAGCATTGCAGGCTAATTTTTCCAACAACTGAACCAGTGCATTGGTACGTGGTATGTACATTGTTAAAAGTTTGGCGGAATGGCTTATGAATGCTGTAAATCGAACCGCATTTGACATAGGTACCGTATGCTATTTGATAGCCACCAATCTGTTACTCGGTCACCGTTATGTAACAAGGTTATTGGGAAGGATCAATGCCTGCCACTTAATGCCAATGGAATCGGCGTTAGAGTCCGTGTCATTGGATCCGAGTAGTTTTCCTCTTCTACCGAGTTGCGGTTTTGTCAAGGGTCTCTGCAGAGTCGGCTGCTTCAATTTGTACCGTATGATATTGTTGGTTTAGTAATACTCTGCCTCAATGTTTTAGAGCATCGTTCTAAATCAACTGTCTATTTCTGGCTGTTGCAGTTCACAATCCAAGCCTGAAAACAGTTGAAACACATTACATCCCACAGAAAAATCCTCTCTTCCAACATCGACCAGTACTTTTACTTCTTCAGTTTGGTTGAGTGGAGCTCTGCCTTCCTTCCACACCGTCGGCATTAGTAATAGTTTTATACCTCCGCATGATACGCCGACCGAAGCCCAATCTGGATTATCTGCGTTGTTTTATCATTCTGTCGCGTAGTCTCCGTCTAGATTACTTGGATTCGATCAAATCTCCTTGGTGTACTCTGCAACAATTACTAGGTCCTTGATAAATTTGGCTGGAAATGATCCGTTAGTGCGATAAATGCTACTGAGTGTTTTTGCTTCAAGTTGCTTTTTGCAGTAATTTCGGCTCTGACTTCGCGTGCTACTAAAACAAACAAAAGACTGTAATTACCGTAATAAGAAACAAAACGTATTAATTCTAATACCCGGTTATTCTTGGCTGCGTTCCTCGGATGGTTTGATTTTTATATTCTCAGATACAAAACTTGTTTTCGCTTGATCCGGGAAAATCTTTGACCAGCAGTATTCTTTTGGCGTCCAGATTCACCTTATTTTTTCCTATACAGTTGAATAATGGTCAGTTCCTGTTTGAATCAGTTGTATCCATGTTGTCTTTAAAAAATCGATTCTCTTGTTAATGCTGGTTGTCACCTGACAGACATTTTTTACAGCAACTTTTGATCGAAACGTTTTTAAGGTAACTTTCGAGTGTCAATCATTTGAAATAAACTGTTAGAAAACAGTGGTACGAAATGGAAAGCAAATCACAATAATTTCAACTTACATGATAATGGAATCATAAGAAAAAAAACTTGAAATCTTTATGCGCTACAGTTTACTACGTTAAAGTTATATAACATTTGAATGAAAAGTGTAGAATTTTTGGAAGTTGAATCGATACGCAATGAAACACTTGAATGAAGCGGTTGGTTTTGCCTTTCTCATATAAAGAAAGGCTATGCAGTCACTGTAAAAATGGACTTTTTAACGGAGGCCCGGAGGGCCGAGTGGCATACACCATTCGATTCAGTTCGTCGAGATCGGCAAATGTCTGTGTGTGTATGTATGTGTGTATGTATGTGTGTGTGTCATTTAAACTTACACAATTTTCTCAGAGATGGCTAAACCGATTTTCGCAAACTTAGTTTCATATGAAAGGTATAACGCTCCCATAAGCTGCTATTGAATTTTTAGTTGATCCGCCTTCCGGTTCCGGAGTTACGGGTTGAAGAGTGCGGTCACACAGCAAATTCCCATATAAACTGGTACCACCATGATGTTCAAATGATGTAAAACATATTAAAATTGATGTAACATTACTCTAGTTTACGGGTCTGGATCACTAATGATCAATCAAAGCAGCTTTGACCACATTGGCCACCTATGACAGTTCATGACGCCCCCGGGGAACCCGCCTAGTTCCTAAGCTAATATCACACCCATTCCCCAACGAATTCTTTACCGATTTTTACAAACTTGATTTCAAATGAAAGATACAGTAATACCATTGACTGCTGCTGAATTTCATTCTGTTCTGACTCTTGCTTCCGGAGTTACAGGGGTGTTAGTAAGGATACACTGGAATTTCCCATATAAATCGGTACAATCGTAATACCTCAGAGGCTAAAAACTATTGCAATGGTCACCAAATTACTTCTAATCGCAGATTTAGATCACTGATTGCCAATCAAACATTCTTTGAATATATTGTCCACTATCGGCGATTCCGGAAGTCCGGAATTCCGGGCATATTCCACAAATAAAGTCACATCGGTTCTTCGGTGATGACTGAACCGATTTTCTCAAACCAAGTCTCAAATGGAAGGCAAAATATGCAGCTGAGTATTGCATCAGAGCCCCTCCGCCCCCACCCCCGCCTTGCCCTTACATCACCCTCCTTCATCACTCCCCTCCCCTTGGACTACCCTCACGCCCGCATTTCCTTCATCCACCCCGTATACCAAAATAAGATGAAGGATTTCTGACGCATCCTCCACTCCCACTCTACCAACCCCCCATTCCCTCCACTTTTAAACCCATTCCATCAACATTTCAAAATATAATCACATGAAGATAACACTGAACTCATGCTGATTAAGCTAATTAAATACTATTATTTTGCCTTTCTCATATAGAAAGGTTATGCAATTGCTACAAAAACCGACTTTCTAACCGAGGTCCGGAGGGCCGAGTCTCATAAAACATTCGACTCAGTTCGCCGAGATCGCAAAATATCTGTGTGTATGTATGTGTGTATGTATGTGTGTATGTATGTATGTATGTATGTATGTATGTATGTGTGTATGTATGTATGTATGTGTGTATGTGCGGATTTGTTAACAAAATGTCCACATCGGTTTTTTGGAGATGGCTGAACCGATTTTTACAAACTAAGATTCAAATGAAAGGTATACTATTCCCATAGGTTGCTATTGAATTTGATTTTCAACCGACATCTTGTCCCGGATTACGAGTTGAAGAGTATGGTTACAAAACAAAATTCGTTGATTTGTCCACATCGGTTTCTCGGAATTTTCTGAACCGATTTTGACAAACTTGATTTTAAATGGAAGGTCCATCAGCTGCTGTTGAATTTTGTGTGGATCCGAGTTCTGGTTCCAGAATTACAGGGTGATACGTACGATCACGCAGCAAATCTCGATTTTAACGAATTCTGCGATGAATGTAAAAATTGCCTTTCTCAATAGAAAGGTATTGCCATTGCTCTGAAAACCGACTTTTTAACGGAGGCCCGAAGGGCCGAGTGACATATACCATTCGATTCAGTTCGTCGAGTTCGGCAAATGTCTGTGTGTGTATGTATGTGTGTATGTATGTATGTGTGTGTATGTGCGTATGTGTGTGTATGTTACTAAAAATGTCACTCATTTTTCTCAGAGATGGCTGAACCGATTTTGACAAACTTAGTCTCAAATGAAAGGTGCAACGTTCCCATAGGCTGCTATTGAATTTCTAATGGATCCGACTTCCGGTTCCGGAATTACAGGGTGATGAGTACGAACACGCAGAAAATGTCGATTTTAATAAATTCTGCAATGAACGCATAAAGGTGAAATTTTTTCGAAAATATCACCACAACTGCTTCGATTTGTAGTATTAGGTCACTAACATCCATTCAAAGTCTATTTGGCCACATTGGCCACCATCATCGGTTCCGGAAGCCCCGGCGGAAGTATCTAAATTCAGAATAACAGTCACATCGGTTTCTCGGAGATGGCTAGACCCATTCGACTAAACTTGGCCTCAAATGAAAAGTATTGCGTCCTCGTAAATGGCTATTTAATTTCATCACGATCCGACTTCCGGTTCCGGAGTTATAGGTTGTGGCGTGCGATCACATAGCAAATTGTGATTCAAACTGATACTCCGATGAAAGCAAAAAAGGTAAAAATTACGCTAAAATGTCTCTCAAACAACTTAAATTTGCTGTTCTAGGTCACCGACGGCCAACCAAACTTTCGTTCACTACACTGACCACCATAGACGGTTCCGGAAGTGCGGCCATCATTCAAAATTTACGAACTCACATCAGTTTCCCGGAAATGGTTGGGCCGATTTTCACAAACTTAGTCCCAAATGATAGCTATAATATCCCCACAGATGTCTATAAAATTTCGTACGGATCGCTTATATGGGGCCGGAAATATAGACTAAATCGTCCGGTCACATATGAAATTCCCATATAAGCCGGAACTCAATTTTTTTTCAAAGGGGGGACCCCATGAAATTTCAGAAATCGAATTCGTATTTTTGATGACAAACATCTTTAAAATGCATGAAACGTCGAGATTTTATGTTATCTCGAAAAAAATTTTTTTTGTAAAAATCGACTTTTTGGGACTGCCGATTTCGCACCTTTTTTCAGTTCAATATTACCGTGGCTGTTTTTTCTTCTTCAAAATTTTAGAACTCGAATAATGATTTATTTTCCTGTATATAGTCGTCATGTGACGTACAATAATAAAATGTAATATATGCATTTAAAAGCTTTTAATGAATATAAACAACGCACATATTCTTGTGATTCATGATTGAGAAAGGCACAATTGCACCGCTAGGTGGATTAAAATAGGTTTTTATCAGTGTAATCGCACTATAAGTAACAATGTACGTTCCATTTTATCAGCAGTCGGCAACCCTTTCGTAAGCTGTTTTCCTTTGCTCCTTATATAGTCCGTGAAACGAACCACGTAGGCCATGAATCTCTGCATGATGGAAAACCGGCTGATACTGTCAAACATTTTCAATCGTTGGCAAACGCTCGTTGTCGCCGACGCAAAATCATAAACAGCTGTTCGCAGCGAGCACAAAAAAAACCGTTCGGCAGAATCAAAACAAACCACCGCAACATAGAACAGTTCGTTCTGACCTAAAGAGGCAGAAGGAAAATCAAATTACATTCAAGTGCGCCCAACGATGAGTCAATGCGCGCTCACGCAAGGGTCATATATGCTTCATCGGCATTTTCGGTGCCACTGCCGGTCACAGCGCATTCGAAGACGATAATTATATCGATATTTGACTTCGCGCGGTGGCTTGGATAATAAAACATTTGTGCAGAGTTGACAACAATATTCATTGTTAACATTCTGTACCAAAACAAATCCAAATAAAATCGATTCAAAAATCGATTATTTGTAAATAGCTAGCTTTAGGAAAGTAGGTATATAAACCAAAAAATTGTATAATAAAATCAAGTTGAAATCGAGCAGTCGAAAGTACCACTTCACTCAGTCGAAAATCCTTTACTTCGTGTCCAGACCCTGGAGTTCTTCGTTGGTTTTTCCACCTTGTTAAATCCAAAGTCAAATTACTTCCTTGTTTGTAACGCAAGCGGGGAAGCAAATTGTCTTACGACCAGAATTAGTATTGGTTTGTTACGCAGAACGATACTAACTGGACGAGGAATTCCCGGCTTATTAAGCTATAGCGTGTGGTATTTGTAACGCAGGTGCCACAAACTATACTTAGTCTAGAATTAGAAGTGGCTTGTACCGCAGGACGCTTCTAACTAGACCCAGCACCCCCCTCTGCGGCGAAAGATCGTTCACCAGAGCGATATATGGTGGCTCCAGAGAGGATTTATCCTCACAATTCTCGCCACAGAAGGCACGAAGTAAAGAAAAACTACTAAGTCCTACACTGACCAAGCTACGGTAGTGGAAAAAGGCATAAACATTAAGCGAACACCTACAAACTGTGGTGGAAAAACGCTAGAAACACAGCGTGTCCGTAGCTTATAACGGACAGTAATACGCATTGCAATACGCGTCACTTACAAAATCGCTAATAAGGCGTATCCGCAGCCAATAGCGGATTCGGTGAAAACAAACAGTGCTTGAATAAGATATCACAATATATATCACACCGTGCGATATATCACTAGTGAATCTAAAACAAGCCGAAAGAGAAAGCGGATCTAAAGGATGGCATCTGGAGGATACGCGCACAACCCGAATGGGAATTGCCGCCTGTGCAAGGATAAGGACAGCGCGGACGAATGGATGGTCGAGTGCTCAAAGTGTTGGAACTGGTTCCACATGACCTGCACCAAACTTGAGAAAAGACCCTCCACTAAGGACCTCTGGCACTGCCCAAAGTGCAAAGAGGAAATAATGGAGCTCCAGCAACTAAGAAAGGAGCTGGAGGATCAAAAGAAGAAGACTACCAGGAGTGTGTCCAAGGAACGCGGACCAGCAGACACTGTAGAGCTGCTAAGACGCCAATTTGAGGCACAAATGGAAAGCCAAAAATTGCGTGATGAGGCATTTCAAAAAGCCATGATTGAGATGGCAACCAAAATGCACCAAGTAAAAATGGACCCCGAAGCGGGACAACAAATGGCTCCGACAATCAAATTGCCGGATGAAATTACAAACTTACTGAGGAGGCAAATAGCAACACCCCTCCCAGTTTTCAACGGAAATTACAAGGATTGGCCAAATTTCAAACGGCTTTACGAACAAAGCAAACGAGAAGGTCAATTCAGCGATACCGACAACATAAACAGACTTATGGCAAGTCTAGGCAAGGCAGCAAAGGTACACGTAAGTGCCTTGCTGATGGATCCAGGAAACGAGAAACATGTAGTAGAAACTCTGGATAGTATTTACGGACAACCGTTGGCTATATACAACGAACTATGGAAGGATTTGGCAAAGTTACGGAACCCACGCATGGAATACCCTCAAAGCATGGTGGACTTCGTAGTGACTCTCGGAAATTTGGTGTCCAACATGTCCATGATACAGTGTGAGGATTATTTAACTAATCCGTTGCAGATGGCTGAACTTGTTTGCCGCTTACCACTGAACTTAAGAGAACAATGGGCGGACAAGGAAGCAGAAGCAATGATTCCGCAAGAAGGACGACCACGGCAAAAACTCACACTAAAGGAATTACACGAGTTTTTGAAACCGCAACAGCAAAGAGCAACACTTCTTATTGCACAAAAGGTGTGTCAATCTGAGAAGGAAAACCCGAAAAATGAGCGCCAATCAAGAGTCAATATGCACGCTGAAACAACATCCAGATCCCAAGCCAAATGTTCCTGTTGTAGTCAACAACACTGGATAGTAGCATGCCCGGTCTTTAAAAAGATGAGTGTGGAAAAAAGACGAGAACTGGCACTAGAGAAACGCATGTGCTTTAACTGTTTACGCCAAGGACACTCCTTTAGAAACTGTCAAATGAGGCCAAACTGCAGAACAGAAGGATGTACAGCATATCATCACACATTTCTTCACGTCAGACCAAAAACAAATGATGAAAAACGAGCCTCCCAAAAGGAGGAAACAAAACAAAAAATCAAGGAACCTTCAGGACAATCAAAAGACAACAAGAAGAACCAAGATAAGAAGGAAGTGAAAGAAATAGATGCGCAAGCTCCAACATCGTCCACCTCGAAGGAACAAGAAGATGTGCGCACTAACATACACGCTACCAAAAGAAATAAGGTCTACTACCAAATACTGCCGGTTACACTTTATGCGCAAGGAAGACAATTAGAAACCTTCGCATTTTTGGATCACGGCTCATCGAACAGTCTAATCCTCGACGACTTGGCCAAAGATTTAGGTTTGCAAGGGCCAGTATCACCATTATGCATAAAATGGACAAATGACTCCGTACACGAAGATAACGAAAGCCAAAGCGTATGTTTCAAAATATCAGGCGACAACAAAATTCGATACCAAATGGAAAGTGTACGTACAGTAAAAAAATTATCCTTGCCACGACAGACACTTGACTACAAGGATCTTCATGACAACTACAACCATCTTAAAAACCTTCCTATTCAAGGATACGAGAATGCTGAGCCGACATTACTTATTGGACTTGATCATCCCCGACTATTAACAGCAACAAAACAGAGAGCAAGCAAAGTCGGTCCAGTTGCCGCTAAAACACCAATAGGATGGGTCATTTACGGAAGGACCAACTCCCGACATCAAGGAGAAATATATTCCTGTGTAGTAGAGGAGCAAGACTCACTACGAGAAGAAATGAGGAAATACTTCTCAACGGAAGAGTTTGGCGTTAAGGTTAGCACCACTAACCAACAGAGCGAGGAGGATAGACGAGCTGAAAAATTGATAAAAGAAACAATGAAGTATGACGGGAGTCAATACGAAATTGGCCTTTTATGGAAACAAGCCAGGCCCATAATGCCAAAATCAGAAAGCTTCAAGGGAGCATTAAAGAGGTTAGAATACACTGAAACTAAGATGAGGAAAAACCCTGAGTTTGCCCAATGGTACACGGACAAAATTAAGGAATACGTTGAAAAGGGATACGCACGAAAATTAACAGCAAACGAGATAACACTAACAACCGATAAAACATACTATTTGCCTCATTTCGCTGTCGTAAATCCTAATAAAACACCTTTAAAACCGCGACTTGTATTTGACGCAGCTGCCAAGGTACAAGGATTATCGCTCAACACTGAATTACTCTCTGGTCCCGATAACTTGACATCGCTCTTTGGAATTTTACTGAGATTCCGAGAAGGAAAGTACGCAGTAGCAGGAGACATCCAAGAGATGTTCTCACAAATTAAAATACGCAAAGAGGACCAGGAGGCTCAACGATTCTTATGGAGGGACGGTAAGGCTTCAAATACCATGGGACACTACGTAATGCAGGTAATGACGTTTGGAGCAACCTGCTCACCTGCATGTGCCCAAGCAGTAAAGAATGCAAACGCAGAGAACTACCGAGATTGCGATCCGGTGGCAGCCAACGCCATTATAAAACAACACTATGTTGACGATTATCTGGACAGTTTCTCGACAGCGGAGGAAGCCAGTGCAGTCACTTTCGGAGTTATAAAAATTCATGAAGCTGCACACTTCACACTAAGAAACATCATTTCAAACGATGCCGAAATGCTAGACGTTCTACCTGAACGCAACGTCGCGAGACAATCCACCCAAAAGGAATTTATTGAAAAAACTGCAACATCAGAGAAAGTCCTCGGAGTATACTGGGACACGACCCAAGACACAATTGGGTATAGAATAGCAGACTTCAAGTCCAACGCCATACCGACCAAAAGAGAAGTCCTCTCAACAATTGCCAGAATCTTCGACCCTCTTGGATTAATAGCGCATATTACGATTGGAGGTAAATTACTAATGCAACAAGCCTGGAAAGAAGGTATAGACTGGGATGAGAAAATATCTACGAAATTAATGGAAGATCGGACGATTTGGACAAATAGACTATCCACAATATCACATCTGAGAATTTCTAGGTGTTTCTCTCCCAACATACCGGACGCAAAATCATTGGAATTGCATATCTTTGTTGATGCATCAGAATCAGCGTTTGCCGCGGCAGCATATATACGAGCAGAAACCTTACACGGATACGGCGTAAGCCTAATAGCAGCAAAAACGAGAGTTGCACCAAATAAAGCCATGTCAATTCCAAGGCTAGAACTTCAAGCCGCGGTGTTAGGCACACGATTGAAAACAACCGTTTTAAAGGAACTTCGATTGAATATTACAAACGTAACCATGTGGACAGATAGCACCACTGTACTCTCCTGGATACGAAGTGACCATCGCAGGTATAAAACATTTGTAGCCAACCGAGTAAGCGAAATACTCGACGACACAACGATCTCCCAATGGAGGTGGGTACCATCAGGAATGAATCCGGCAGACGAAGCAACACGGAACATCCAACCTACGGAATCTATATGGTATACAGGAGCGACGTACCTAAATACAAAAGTGGAATCATGGCCAAAGGAGAAAGGTGCAGTCATTGAAACTTCAGAAGAAAAAAGGGTTTGCAGCGTTCAAGAAATACAACCTGCGAACATTATTATGCACACAACTTGGTGCTCGGATTGGGGACGACTAAAGAAGGCAGTTTGTTACTGGCTCAAATACATAGAAAAATTGAGGACGAAAGTATCAAACTCCAGATATGATGAGACAATTACTTCTGATCATTATAAGCGAGCAGAAATCCTATTGTTACAACAAGCACAGCAAGAAGCTTTTCCATCCGAGCTAGTGGCTCTGATCAACGGCGAAGGTATTTACCAGAACAGCTCTGTAGCAGATCACGAGCTTGCATTAGATGAAAACCGTCTCATCCGAATCAGCGGACGAATACAAAACATGACTCCAGTACTATTACCAAACAAGGGACATATAACGAATTTGATCATAAAACAATACCACGAGAAATTTCTACACCGTGAAACAGAAGCAGTTATAGCTCAAATACGACAGCATTTCTGGATAATCAAGATTAGGGCGGCAGTAAAAAGAGTGAATGCAAGATGTCAACTCTGCAGAAACAAGAAGGCAAGCCCTCACCCTCCAAAAATGGGCACATTGCCAAGCTGCCGCACCACTCCAAATTTAAAACCATTTACACACACCGGTATAGACTTCTTTGGACCAATGGAAGTTACTGTAGGAAGAAGATGTGAAAAACGCTGGGGTGCACTCTTCACCTGTATGGCTACTCGAGCTATACACCTGGAACTAGCAGACGACTTAAGTACAGACGCGCTTCTCATCTGCATAAAAAACTTACAAAACAGGCGCGGCAAGGTCTGTGAAATGTACAGCGATAACGGCACCAATATGGTTGGCGCAAGTAATCAGATGAAGGAATTAGAAATCAGAACAGCGATCGAAGGAATAAAATGGAATTTTATTCCACCATCAGCTCCACACTTTGGAGGAGCATGGGAACGTATGATACAAGAGGTTAAAAAATTACTAAATGAAAAGTTATGGCCAGTATCAAAACCCAAGGAGAGCGTACTTAGGAATGCTCTAATCGAAATAGAGCATCTCCTGAACAGTCGCCCGTTAACACATATACCATTAAGCTCCAACGATGATGAACCCCTGACACCAAATCATTTTTTGATTGGATGCGCAGGAGGAACGTATCCTTCACTCGACGACACGTCGCGAGCCGAGGCAACAAGAGAACACTGGAAAAAGGCTCAAATGGCAACTAAATTTTGGGATCGGTGGAGTACAGAATACCTTCCTAAACTGAACAAACGAGAAAAATGGAAACAGAACACAGAACCACTCCAGCCTGATGATGTCGTTGTTTTTCCAGACGAACAACGGAAAGGGAAGTTTCATAAAGGAATTATAACCGAAGTAAGGAAGGCGCAGGATGGCCAAACAAGGTCTGCGGTCGTTCGCACTGAAAACTCTAAATTAGTTAGGCCAACTGTAAAATTGGCCAAATTAGACGTAAAGGCAGATACGGTATTCACCGGTCACATACAGGAAATATCACCAAAACGAAAAGACGTCTTCCCGCAAAATAGTAGCTCAAATGCAAAGGCAAATATGACAGATTGGGGTAAGCGACAAAAAATCGACATAGAGCTAGTAAAACAACTAGCAGAAAAGCACAAAGCCGCTCATCCAACCAAACCGAAAAAGAAAACTATTCGAGCTAGGCCAAACATGTGGGCAAAAATGCTCGTCACTACAGCAGCAGTACTATCTTTAAATACAACGTCTAGTATGACCATCAAACCCGTACCAAATGCGGGACTTTTATTCAATCACGAAGCTACCTATTTAATACAAACCGGAATTTGGGACACACAAATTACTACAAACATATCTCCCACCGACGATGTAAAACTCATTGACACGATACACAGAAACATCGAAGACGCTATAAATGGACTAAAGCAGAAAATAAAAAATCCAACACTCATCGACTTGGCTACCTCGATTGAACAACAGTGTTACGCCGCGAAGCAGGAAATTTTGGAACCAGCTCGAGTAAAAAGAGGAAAGGGAATTTTTGGATTCCTTAAAGACATACTATTCGGAGGCGATGATCTGACAGAGCAAATCGAGGCTATCCGAATGAACGAAGAACAAAAAATTCATGACGTCACACATAGCATGAATCAGCTAAGGGAAAGAACCCTGCAACAAAACAATCAATTTGAACAACGGATTCACCACGCATTAGATGGAATCAAACTTTTGAACAAACAGTTCGCGATGAACTATGCAGAAACTCTAGCCAACCATCTGATGGACACAATAATGGTGGCTAAACAACTGATCGAGAGTATTCTCACACGTCACAGAAAATTGAAACGTATACCCGTCACCATAGAAGAAAGAAATGAATTCATCCAACAAGCGAACCTGCGACTTCCTGCAAATCACTACATACCCGAGGATGAGTTTGCAACCCATTATAAACTCAAAATAAAGAATGATTCGTATCACATCACGATGAGATCTATTGTGATACTAAGAGAATCATTCGAAAATTTCAAGGTTATAGCTATACCAGACTTTGAAAACAGAACAAAAATTCATGTTGATCAACCAAGAATCGCCATCAATCAGCACAACCAGTATTTCTATCCCTCTAATGAGGCAAGGAAACTAAACGAAACACACTTCCTCTGCTTCAAGCCAACAATACAGATGGAAATGTCATGCGTGCCAGCAGCAATATTTCACAAGCGTCCCGTAAGAAACTGCAATATTACAACTTTCGATAACCTGCCCACCGATTACGCGGAAGTAATCATATTATCACAACCAAACACACTACTATACTACGCAAAAGATCCAAATACAATCACGATACTCTGCAATAAGGAATTGAATTTCACCTCATACAACATAGCGGTTGTAAAATTAGATCCTGGTTGTGAAATACGAACCAAGCACAGCGCAACGTACGCTAGCATTGGCGGAACTTCAAAGCAACAAAAAATATACTTCAAACGCCACGATCAAATACCTCAATGGAAAAACGACAATTTCAATGCGTCAGAAGACACTTGGGAAACAACAGAACTTGATCCGATAGCTGCAACCCATTCATCCTATCACAACGATCCTGAAACAAAGGCGATAAATCATCATGTTCCGGTCATAGTAGCAGCGGTATCATCAGTACTTGTTGTGGCCACGATAATCAGCGCCCTTTACTATAAGAAAGGCAGTCGACGTTACACCATTAGAACATCGAGCAGACCAACTCCACTTCCAAGACGACCACCGAGAATAATTCCACGAACAACAGCTGCAAATAGTGTTACACAAATTTAAAGCAAGTGCATTAATAACTTAAACAAATATTAAAAAATAACTTGAAAGATAGGAACGTTATCATTTATTAAATATTAAACTAGGCTCCAAAAACATAAATCATTAGTAGGTAACAAAAGTAAATATTATATGAACCTTTATAATCAAATAGGCATCGAAAATCTCGACAAGCAAGATGACCATCGGCGCGTCGGCTAGTTTTTCGTAAGGTCTATGGGATAGACTTACGGGGGGCAATATGTCGCCGACGCAAAATCATAAACAGCTGTTCGCAGCGAGCACAAAAAAAAACCGTTCGGCAGAATCAAAACAAACCACCGCAACATAGAACAGTTCGTTCTGACCTAAAGAGGCAGAAGGAAAATCAAATTACATTCAAGTGCGCCCAACGATGAGTCAATGCGCGCTCACGCAAGGGTCATATATGCTTCATCGGCATTTTCGGTGCCACTGCCGGTCACAGCGCATTCGAAGACGATAATTATATCGATATTTGACTTCGCGCGGTGGCTTGGATAATAAAACATTTGTGCAGAGTTGACAACAATATTCATTGTTAACATTCTGTACCAAAACAAATCCAAATAAAATCGATTCAAAAATCGATTATTTGTAAATAGCTAGCTTTAGGAAAGTAGGTATATAAACCAAAAAATTGTATAATAAAATCAAGTTGAAATCGAGCAGTCGAAAGTACCACTTCACTCAGTCGAAAATCCTTTACTTCGTGTCCAGACCCTGGAGTTCTTCGTTGGTTTTTCCACCTTGTTAAATCCAAAGTCAAATTACTTCCTTGTTTGTAACGCAAGCGGGGAAGCAAATTGTCTTACGACCAGAATTAGTATTGGTTTGTTACGCAGAACGATACTAACTGGACGAGGAATTCCCGGCTTATTAAGCTATAGCGTGTGGTATTTGTAACGCAGGTGCCACAAACTATACTTAGTCTAGAATTAGAAGTGGCTTGTACCGCAGGACGCTTCTAACTAGACCCAGCACCCCCCTCTGCGGCGAAAGATCGTTCACCAGAGCGATACTCGTATTAAAGCTCCTCGCAATTCTGGAATAGTTAATTCCGGGATCGGTGGTGGATCGTCCAGTTGGAAGCGTATTTGTTTGAAACATTCGGGTCCGGTCCACCAAAATTCGTTTCCTCGCAGATTATTTGGTTGTATACCTCGAAATGAGATCAGCAGGATTTGATTTCGATGGAATGTATCGCCACTCAAACTCGTTCGTCAGCGTTTGAACTTCCTTTACGCGATTACCAACGTAGATCCGTAGATCGTTAGTATATCTGGAGATTTCTTTATCCAGCAGAGTACGATTTGAGAATCGCTCAACAAGATAACGGATCCGAAATGAACATCCATGGCACCAATTAATTTTCCCGTAAGACGAGACAACAAAAGAGCAGCTTGCAGCTCCCCGCGCGGCGTCGTAATTTGTTTTTTCGATCCTTGCTTCTTTAGTAATATTCTGGATTTACTGCAAATTAATCTCATTTCAGCCCTTCCACACGTAAACACCGATCGGATGTAGAGGCAGGCCCCGTATGCCATATCAGATGCATCAGCGAATTCATATAGTTCAACACCAATGCAGTCACGACTCAGTACACAACGTGGAGTTTCCAGTCCGTTTAGTGTTTGCAACTGCTTTCGAAATTCCATCCAAAGTTCCGCCAAATCCTGTGGTAAAACGTCGTCTCAGTGAAGTTCAAGAAGCCACAGCTCTCTCATAATTAGTTTAGCAGCTGTTAGCACAGGTCCAAGAAAACCAAGTGGATCAAAAATTCTGGAAATTTCACCCGCTTAGTCCCCTGCGATACCGTTAGTGCTTCCGCAATCAGAAACGTAAATACATCACTGATGGGATTCCACACAATTCCAAGTGTTTTCATCAAGCAGTTGATAGCGGCGTCGTCAATCATTCCAAATTTTTCTCGTTTTTCTTCGAGAATCATTTCCAGCAGCTCCTTCGAATTCGAACACACCTTGTGTATGTCAAACCCGCCTTCATTCAGTAAACCGGTTACCTGTCGCAATAGCTCCAAAGCTTCTTCTAAAGTGTTTGCACCGGCAAGCATACCATCGATATAAAAGGACTTTTTTATAGCCGCTGCTGCAAGAGGAAATCGATCTTCTCTTTCGTGCGCCAGCTGTCTCAGCACCATCGTTGCCAAGAATGGTGATGAAGCGAGGCCGTATGTCACAGCTCTTAACGCAAAGACCTTCAAGGGTTCATCACGGTTGCTTCTCCAGAAAACTCTCAGAAAATCATCATCCATCCCAACCTGTCTGTACATTTTCGGAATATCTGCGCTTATCGCATACTGGAACGTTCGGAACTTTAAATGAATGCACACCAAATCGTTCTACACTGTTTGAATTTTTTTGATGAACATCATTTGAGTTTTTTTGATGGATACTCCGGTTGACGATGCTGCCGAACCATCAAACACTACTCGAAGTTTTGTTGTGCTAGTTGGCTTCAGCAAACAATGATGCGACAAATAAAACGCTTCAGTCGGATCCTTGTTCAGCGAAGAAGTAACCTCAACCATATGTCCCAACTCTTCGTACTCGTTCATAAAGGCAACGTATTGTTGCTTTAGATCCAGTCTTCGTTCGACAGCGAAAAATCTTTTTCTGACCATGATTTCCGAATCGCCCAATTGTTACTTCGCTTCGTTAAAGTGCAACCCAATGAAAAATCTGCCATCTCCGTCACGTCGATGTGTCTCAAGGAATTGAGCAACGCATGCATCATGAGACGAATACTCTGGTGCTGGTGCTTCATCGTATGAATCAAAATACCAAACACGTTCAAGTAACTTACCGATGTCATCCTCAGTTACCATCGTGCAAAGTGTACCACCGACGTTTAACTGACTTGGTGGAATCAAGCCACTTACAATCCAACCAAGTGACGTTTCTTGAACCGTGGGCAAATTATCTGCCAAATTTATTTGCCCATGCTTGATAAGTTTAAAGAAAATGCCGTTGAATCCGGGATCAGCCAATTGGATGTTTTCCGGTATGTTAAGCTGGGCTGTTTCAAAATGTTGCATTGGAAGGTCACCAGTGATTTTCTTCACGACCAGAAACTCAAGACATGTTGACTCATATTCACTCACTTTCGATTTGATTTTTGCGTGCACCTTGAACAGGATGGCTACCTGGTTACCGCCAATTCCGACGATTGTATAGTTGGCCTTCCCTAATAAAAAAAATTATACACGTACTTCAACCCATATAGTCCAACGATTTCACATATACTTTGGATGATTCTCTGAACAGGTCGTTAGGCTCTTGGATCATAAGACGTTTATTAGGGTTCCTACGCTTTAGGCCGAGCTTAGCAACCATTGTTTCAGTAATAAAATGCTTGTGTGAAGCAGAATCCAATACTGCTCTGCATTCCTCCATACGTTTCCCGGGACTATGAATATATGTAATCGCTGTGGCCAGCAATGTTTCTTGATCAGCTTCAACGTTCGTGCAAAGAACCGATCCGTTAGTAATTGGTGTTGCCGTAGTAGCAACGACATCTGTCGATGAATCTGTGTTGGATACCCCATTTACTTGTTGCAATGTTGGCTCCTCTTTATTTGAATCTACGGGATGCAATGATGTATGGTGGCGTTTGCCACATAACTTGCACGACCGCTCTGATTTGCACTTTCCCGTAATATGGGCCCTTTCGAGACAATTGAAACAAGAACCACTCTTGCGCAATGAATTGTATCTTTCGCTTAGATTCACTTTCTTAAATATTTCACACTTCCAGATTTCATGATCCCCCTTGCAGTGTGAACATTTCTCACGTGTAGTAACAAGACTATGCACCTTTGAATCCGTTTTTCCAGAGGGACGCTTCATTACTTCCGCTATCGCTTTGCTATTACGACTTCTTCTCATACACTTTACACCTTTCTTTGAGGAATTCCATTGTCGATTTGTAATCTGCCAACTCGTTGTCCTTCTGGCTCAACCCCCACGCCTTACGGGTCTCAAGGTCAAACTTCTTCACTAGTATGTTCAATAGCATCATTTCGCCTAATCCTTCGACAGGTAATTCCAGGTTCTTAAGAGTATCAACGTTTTTCGAAACTGTGTCGATAAGCTTTCGCAGACCGACGGCGCTTTCCTTTGTCATAACTGGTATGTTAAACATCGCGTCGATGTGTTTATCGACAATGACTTGCTTGTCTTCGAACCGATCACGGAGTGTCTCCCAGGCAGCATGATAGTCGTTGTTGTTTATGATGTCCTGGTCTATCACACCGGCTGCTGTTCCAATCAATGAGTTGCGTAAATGGTACAGCTTGATCGCTGGAGATTCTGTGTCATGACGTGCCATTACGTTTTCAAACATGTTTTTAAACGCGTACCAATTTTCGAAATTGCCGGTGAAGGTTGGCAACGGAGCCTTTAACGGAGGAACATACGACTGATTTTGAATGGGCTGGACTATTGCATTTGCCGTTTCAAACTTTACTGTTACTTCGATTTTCTTCATTAGCTGTACGTAAAGCTCACTGTACAGCTCTTCAAGCTCGATAAATCCCATCTCTTCCGCACACTGCACCTCTTCACTAATATTTAGATTGTATATGCGATTCTGTAAGTCATTATATTCGCCGTACGCACACTCCACCATTTTTAAACTGGAGCTGTAAATAATGCTTGTCTGCCGCTTCAGGATTCTGCAGCGTGAGTTGGGTTCGGGTTAATTTTCTCGCAACTGTTTCCTTCTTCTTTGTCAACACATAGAAATCCGTTTTCTTCCTCGTTCCGTTGTCGCGCCACTTCCTTCTCATCTTTTGTAACAGTTGCTCACTCACAGTGAGAATTCGCGACGAATCTTCGTCATTTTCGTTTTCGACATTTTTGTTTTCTGTTGCATTTTTCGAGTTCTTCTTGCTGCCTTTCAGAGTATGCGTGGTCGGCGCCATTTTGTTTTTTCACGTTCGCACTCTTCGCTTAACCGTGTCGAATACGCCGGGTCAATGGCGTCTGTTTTTTTTTTGTTCGAAAAAAACTAATTATCTTTCCGATTTCGCAACTTCCACGCTAGGAAACGCGATCAATTGGCGATTTGCTGCAAAGCTCAACTTGATCATGCAACACCTACGATTCAGCTTATGAACTAACAAAGTGATACAGTTTGTTTTCATACACTCGTAAGTGAATCGTAGCTTCCAACAAAATTTCAATTTTATGCTCGAAAAAGCATTACCAGTGCCAAAATATGCATGAAACGGGTAAGAAATTTAGTTTTATTTGCAATTATTTAGAAGTTGCAACCATTAAACTATTTGGCTTATACATTTCTTCGAAATATACTCGTACCATTATGGTGCTTATAAAAATTAAATTAAATTTCAGCTGGAAACCGAGACCCAATCAAGACCAATGTTAAACTCCTTGATATTTTGGACTACGTAGGAGATTCTGTTAGACCTATCAGAGAAGGATCTGCTGTGTATGATGCAAAGCATGTAGTTTGTATAGGTTATACCAGAAAAATTGATAACAAAGTTTGCATCAAAGGCTACGTAACACAATCTTCTCACCCTGGTAACATGCCGCATGAAGTCAGCTTAAGGTTGCACAGAGAATGCGCAAAATTCGCAAACGAAAAAAGCAGTTTTTTTCCACACCGTATGTCAGATCTTCATAAAAATCAATCAGCGTATGTAGAATGTTGTTACAGTACAGCTGATTGATTTTTATGAAGATCTGACATACGGTGTGGAAAAAACTGCTTTTTTCGTTTGCGAATTTTGCGCATTCTCTGTGCAACCTTAAGGATAACAAATAATGTTTCTGAATGGGCCCTTTGCTGCTCATGTAAAGCAGGAACCGCTCGGTGCAAACATATAGTGGCTTGTCTACTTCATCTAAACCGGTAGCTATGCCGTTATACTTCAAAGTGCACAGCTGTTTTATCTAGTCACATATTTTAGATCTGAAGAAATAGAATATCTGTCTTGCACTGACACGCAGCAAGCATGGGGGATTCTAAAAACAGAGAAAATTGGTTCATGGGGCGCGAAAAAAGTTACTGAGCTTTGCTGTTCCAAGACACCTACTCGTATTCTTCCCACTGATCCAGAGCTTAGAGATGCGATCGTGAAGGAGTCTTTCACAAGGATATTGAACGGTATGTATAATACCATATGTATGCATAGTTCTTCTGTATTTTGTTTTGTGTGTCTTTGTAGTTTCAAAATCTTCAGCAGTGTTTAAGCACAGAGAAGGAAGAGTATTGAATCCACCAATAGTGCATCCAGTTCGGGCCTTTCAATCAAATCCTTCATCTTCAGCATATTGTTCGAGAGAAGAGCTAAGTGCAATGCTGCGAAGAATTTCTGATGTATCGATAAATACTGCGAGCTTCATGAAATTAGAAGAAAGAGAATACAGAATACAAATCTTTGGAAAATCCAAAGATCATTTCGTATCACGGCTAGTTCTTGCTACAAATTATATACATATTTAACGAACGTCAATCCTAACTGGGATAAAAATAATTGCTCAATATTGGAGCATGAACAACATTAAAACAAGTGCAATGAAATATGGTACGAAAACAGAGAATTTAGCATTCGAGTGCTATAAACGTAGAAGGAATCCATTAATTAGAAAAAGTGGTTTCATAATTAAGCAGGACGAATCCTGGTTTGGAGCATCCCCAGATGGGGTTGACCCTATTGGTGACATGATTCTGGAAATCAAATGTCCAGTAGTAGGGGAAAATGGCGGGATATCTAATATCGAAAACTGCAATGCAGTCAAAAAGTACGTTAAGCGGTGTCCTCAAATGAGCGCTCTGAAAATGAATGTCAAACATGCTTATTACGCTCAGGTGCAAATGAATATGTGGGTAACAAATACCAAATCTTGTGATTTTATTCTGTATTCATCAAAAGAGGATGATTTTATTCTGATAGAATTATCTTTCGATATTGTTTTCGTAGAAAAGATGGCTAATGATCTAAAATGCCTATATTTTTCAGAAATGCTCCCAAGGCTCATAAAGAGATCGAACGATTGATATCAATGTGTGTAGACAGAACTATGTAAAAGTCTACTGTTCCTTACTATTTGTCAAACGATGTTTAGTTCTGTACATTTTACATTCTGTGTACCTACTATACACAAAAAATATTATACTTTCAAAGTATCTTTTTATTTAAAAATGGAAAATGTGCATGTTACAATAAAAGTTATCAGCAAAATAATAATACCACATAATACTTTGAAATTGGAAGTAATTTCATTTTACTAACAATTGAAAATGGAATGTAATTGCGAACATTTTGGAAATAGTATGTACTGTGCCATTTACACGATCCAACAGTCTTCCGTCACCGACACAACACGTCAATGGAACGTTGAAATTTGTTACAAGAAGTTCCTATGGAGACGTTGACACACATGGTCAATGACACGGAACATTTTGATGTACCGAACGTGTGTACGCGCATATACAAAAAATGCATGCAACTTGTCCTGATGGAACGGTGACGTGACTTTGAGGTCCTGTTCCGTTGGAGAAAGCTGATGTATCGTGCGTTATATTACTTAATGGAATAATTAAATTCGCAGTACTGAATAACATCGTACACGGTAAATTTGATATACTTAGGGAATTAGTACTAGCGTACTCAGTAAGTCCAGTCGGAAAATGAGCCAGAATTCTGACTGGCTTTAACTAGAAATCCGGCTCCAAGGACACAGCCGATTCTAACCAGAATCGATAGTGTCACTGGAGCCGGAATATTTATTAGAACCAGCCAGAAATCCGGCACATTTTCAGACTGATTTTACTGGGTAGTATCCATAAACTATAGTGAGAACTTACACGCTTACCGGCCGTTACCTAATTTTGGGTAGAATCCTACCCAAAATGAACTAAAGTGCATCTCCTCACTTTTGGGTAACAAGCTTTGAACTTAAATTTTGGGTAGTGTGAGGACTACCCAAAGTTTGGGTTACAGATAACCCAAGCGTTGGGTACAGAGCGGGTAACCCAAAGTTTAAGTAACGATGAAATAATCCAAAATTTGAGTAACGAGCGGATAACCCAACATTTGAGTAACGCGCGGATACCCCAACATTTGAGTACTGAGCGGATAACCCAAAATTTGAGTACTGAGCGGATAACTGGAAATTTGAGTACTGAGCGGATAACCCAAAATTTGAGTAAAGAGCGGATAACCCAAAATTTATAACGAGCGGATAACCCAAAATTTCTGTAACGTTCGGATAACCCAAAATATAGGCTTCCAATATATATTATTGTTACCACAAAACACTTGAAACTACCATAAATATGGGTGTCATTTGAAAGGTATTGATTAGTTGAAGGCGAAAATTGATGATTGGTGCCATTTTGAAATCCAAAATGGCGGCTTCCAGTTACCACAAAACACTTGAAACTACCATAAATATTGGTGTCATTTGAAAGGTATTGATTAGTTGAAGGCAAAAATTGATGATTGGTGCCATTATGAAATCCAAAATGGCGGCTTCCGGTTACCACAAAACACTGAAAACCACCTATCATTTAAACGGTAATAATTATGGCTATCATTTAAACGGTAATAATTAGTAGAAGACGAAAATTGATGATTGACGCCATTTTGAAATCCAAGATGGCGG
Source organism: Topomyia yanbarensis (assembly GCF_030247195.1). NCBI lineage: Eukaryota > Metazoa > Arthropoda > Insecta > Diptera > Culicidae > Topomyia > Topomyia yanbarensis. The sequence continues at coordinate 62,809,459 of NC_080670.1, forward strand.
CTTCCGGTTACCATAAAACACTGAAAATCACCATCAATATGGGTGTCGTTTGAAAGGTAGTAATTAGTAGAAGGCGAAAATTGATGATTGGCGCCATTTTGAAATCCAAGATGGCGGCTTCCCGTTACCACAAAACACTTAAAACCACCATCAATATGGGTGTCATTTGAAAGGTAGTAATTAGTAGAAGATAAAAATCGATGATTGGTGCCATTTTGAAATCCAAGATGGCGGCTTCCGGTTACCACAAAACACTGAAAACCACCATCAATATGATGGTCATTTGAAAAGTAGTAATTGTTAGAAGGCGAAAATTGACGATTGACGCCATTTTTAAATCCAAGATGGCGGCTTCCGGTTACCATAAAACACTGAAAATCACCATCAATATGGGTGTCGTTTGAAAGGTAGTAATTAGTAGAAGGCGAAAATTGATGATTGGCGCCATTTTGAAATCCAAGATGGCGGCTTCCCGTTACCACAAAACACTTAAAACCACCATCAATATGGGTGTCATTTGAAAGGTAGTAATTAGTAGAAGATAAAAATCGATGATTGGTGCCATTTTGAAATCCAAGATGGCGGCTTCCGGTTACCACAAAACACTGAAAACCACCATCAATATGATGGTCATTTGAAAAGTAGTAATTGTTAGAAGGCGAAAATTGACGATTGACGCCATTTTTAAATCCAAGATGGCGGCTTCCGGTTACCATAAAACACTGAAAATCACCATCAATATGGGTGTCGTTTGAAAGGTAGTAATTAGTAGAAGGCGAAAATTGATGATTGGCGCCATTTTGAAATCCAAGATGGCGGCTTCCCGTTACCACAAAACACTTAAAACCACCATCAATATGGGTGTCATTTGAAAGGTAGTAATTAGTAGAAGATAAAAATCGATGATTGGTGCCATTTTGAAATCCAAGATGGCGGCTTCCGGTTACCACAAAACACTGAAAACCACCATCAATATGATGGTCATTTGAAAGGTAGTAATTGTTAGAAGGCGAAAATTGATGATTGACGCCATTTTGAAATCCAAGATGGCGGCTTCCGGTTACCATAAAACACTGAAAATCACCATCAATATGGGTGTCGTTTGAAAGGTAGTAATTAGTAGAAGATAAAAATCGATGATTAGTGCCATTTTGAAATCCAAGATGGCGGCTTCCGGTTACCACAAAACACTGAAAACCACCATCAATATGAGGGTCATTTGAAAGGTAGTAATTGTTAGAAGGCGAAAATTGATGATTGGCGCCATTTTGAAATCCAAAACACTGAAAACCGTCATCAATATGGGTGTCGTTTGAAAGTTAGTAATTAGTAGAAGGCAAAAATTGATGATTGGTGCCATTTTGAAATCCAAGATGGCGGTTTCCGGTTACCACAAAACACTAAAAATCACCATCAATATGGGTGTCATTTGAAAGGTAGTAATTAGTAGAAGATAAAAATCGATGATTGGTGCCATTTTGAAATCCAAGATGGCGTCTTCCGGTTACCACAAAACACTTAAAACCACCATCAATATGGGTGTCATTTGAAAGGTAGTAATTAGTAGAAGATAAAAATCGATGATTGGTGCCATTTTGAAATCCAAGATGGCGTCTTCCGGTTACCACAAAACACTGAAAACCACCATCAATATGAGGGTCATTTGAAAAGTAGTAATTAGTAGAAGATAAAAATCGATGATTGGTGCCATTTTGAAATCCAAGATGGCGGCTTCCGGTTACCACAAAATACTGAAAACCACCATCAATATGAGGGTCATTTGAAAGGTAGTAATTGTTAGAAGGCGAAAATTGATGATTGGCGCCATTTTGAAATCCAAGATGGCGGCTTCCTGTTACCATAAAACACTGAAAACCGTCATCAATATGGGTGTCGTTTGAAAGTTAGTAATTAGTAGGAGGCAAAGATTGATGATTGGTGCCATTTTGAAATCCAAGATGGCGGTTTCCGGTTACCACAAAACACTGAAAATCACCATCAATATGGGTGTCATTTGACAGGTAGTAATTAGTAGAAGATAAAAATCGATGATTGGTGCCATTTTGAAATCCAAGATGGCGCCTTCCGGTTACCACAAAACACTGAAAACCACCATCAATATGAGGGTCATTTGAAAGGTAGTAATTAGTAGAAAGTGAAAATTGATGATTGGCGTCATTTTGAAATCCAAGATGGCGGCTGGTAACAAAACACTTAAAACCACCATCAATATGGGTGGTTACCCCTCAGGTTTAAGAACAATTATTCACTAGTGGTCTATCCCCCATACGCTTGCTCATATGTCAGTGGCACCATAATTGCAAATGTGGCCACAGTCCCAGCTACAAATATATTTGAAATGAATTAATCATCAACAAAAAACAAAAAAAAATGAATGCACAATTAAAATACTTGTCTCTTAGACAGCCAGAATTCTATATTATATTCCAGCCGGTATGACTAAAGTCAAATGGAATTGTAGTGGCTCGGAGCTCGGGTAAGCTACAGTCTTGTTCAAATGTTCCGTATTGCTCGTTGTATCTGAAGTCAATAACCGAGATGACGTTGTTTCACCGGTGTTGACTATTGGAAGCCTCAGTTTGACATGACTGAATAGTTTCCTGAAAAAAATGTTATTATATATACGTTATACCACAACCGATCGTCTTAACCATACCTGAAGTCACCACGCAGATGCGAGGTCATCTAAACGCAACCAAGACAGGTGGAATATCGAAACAAGCCACGCGGCTCGCTACCAACGAGTTGCCGATCCACGAGGCAGCACGTTGAAGCCACGTGAACGGAATCGAACGACAGCAAGGAGTGCAGAGGCAGCAGAAATAATCTATAAAAAGTGGTAGAAATTAAATTAGTCTTATGGCGCTTTCGTTTGTTCTTGGTGCTACACAGGTGTAGTGCAAAAAAAGAGATAGACTGATTACACTAAGGTTTGAATGAGTGTAGCACCGACTACACTGGTGTAGTGCAGAGTCAAAAACGAAAACGCCATTAGTTTATCTTCCAGTGTATCCACAAGTAATAGTGAATAAATGTCGTTTCCACGCCCACGATAACAACTTATATTACATGCAAAACTGTTCTTATTTACTTACCAAATATTTTGAGGAGAAAAATTTCTTCAATTATTTATTTGTTTTCCGTTCGTTGGCAACAAAAAGTGCAACTCGATCATCATCTGCAAAACGAAACGCGTCAGATTTTTAATTTTTAGTTTGTGTAATTTTGCAACATTTTCCCTTTAGATAGATTTAATAGGTGTTTGAAACAAGACGACCTAAAATGCACGGAATAAATTCTTCGATGCCGCACGCCATATTCTTTAGATTCGGAGTCACAGGACCGAATCAATTTTGCAACCCTGGGGGTATTGATGACAATGCTTTAAATATACGATTCGATTAATAGAATTAAATTACAGGACTAGATTTAAAATAATAAATATCCTTACATATCCAACTGCTCCGGAAAACGATGCGAGGCTACCAAAATTTGTTTATATTTCTTTAACCGTATCCAGGCCTGCGTTGACGTTTTTCGTTTTCTCAGTTTTCTCAAACCACTCAAAAGAAATATCAAACTGGGACGTCATCAAGCGGTAAGTGCGGTCAAATCTGAAGGGACATGTGCCACTCATTATAAAAGTGTTAAATGTACCACTATTTGCTATAACTTGTTCGTACGATTTACGTTTTGCCTTTCTCAATAGAAAACTGCTCTGAAAACCGTCTTTTCAACGGAGACCCGGAGGCTCGAGTGACATATACCGTTCGATTCAGTCAGTCCGTCAATTCTCTGTGTGTATGTGACCACAATCTCACTCACTTTTCTCAGAGATGGCTGAACCGATTTTCATAAACTTAGTCTCAAATGAAACGTGCATCCTGTAGGCTGCTATCTGCTATCGAATTTATAATGGATCTGACTTCCGGTTCCGGAGTTACAGAAAGAGTATGAAGAGTACGATCACGCAGAAAATGTTGATTTTAAAAAATTCTGTAATGAATGTATAAAGGTGAAAACTTTTTCAAACTGGTGCCACATCTACTTAGATTTGTAGTACTAGGTCACTAACAGCCATTCAAAGTCTCTTTGGTCACATTGGCCACCATCGTCGGTTCCGGAAGCCCCGGCGGAAGTATCCAAATTTAGAATTACAGTCTCATTGGTTTTTCGGAGATTCGACCAAACTTGGTCTCAAATGAAAGGTGTTTTATCCCCGTAAATGGCTATTAAATTTCATCTCGATCCGATTTCCGATTCCAGAGTTATGGGTTGTGGGGTGCGGTCACTAAGCAAAATCTGTTTCAAATCGAATATTCTAGGGGAATTGTATTGACCATTAGAAGGTAGAAATTGAGCAGCTTCTAGTGCTGCGAGGGAAGCTCCTATCTTTATGAAAAAAGAATTCGTGTTTCTTAACATCACTGTTTTCAAGGAAAAATAGTTTTGAAACCCTACGTGCACTAGAAAAACTTTGGGAATGAAAGGGTTAAAAGCAATAGATAGATGATTTGAAAAAAGGAAGAGCGTCAGTACGATGATTTCCATTTCACCGAATGCTAGTTTACGAAATGGATGATTCTAGAAACATAGTTATTTTTAATGGTACTATCGAAGTACTTAGAAATATAGGGAAGATCTGATATTATCAGCCACCGATATTGTCTGTGCCTGATTCAGTCTACCCCCGATTTTGTCAGTGCATTGACCCCATTCTGTCACCTCTTGCATGAAAATTTGTTTGATGGGCTCTATCAAACAAGCCAAGTCAATCGTCTTAGATTTCAAAATGGCGCCAATCGTCGATTTTTGGCTTCTACTAATCAAAACCTTTCAAATCACAACCATATTGATAATGGTTTTTGATGTTTTGTGGTAACCGAACGCCGCCATCTTGGATTTCAAATGGCTCCAATCGTCAATTTTCGCCTTCTACTAATTACTACCATTCCAATGACACCCATATTGATGGTGGTTTACGGTGTTTTGTGATAACCGAAAGCGGCCATCTTGGTTTTCCAAATGGAACCAATCATCAATTTTCGCCTTCTTCTAATAACTACCTACCATTTTGGGTGTGATTTTCAGTGTTTTGTGGCAACCGGAAGCCGCCATCTTGGATTTCGGAATGGCACCAATCATTAATTTTTGCCTTCTACTAAACACTACATTTTAATTGACACCCATATTGATGATGGTTTTCAATATTTTGTAGTAACCGGAAGTCGCCATGATGGAACTCAAAATGGCGCCAATAGGGATCTTTAATTTGTAAAAATTATGTCAGTGTTTCATATGTACTGATAGCGGGTGTCCTCACGAGTACACTCATATCATTCTTAAACCTTAATTATTCTTTTCTGATTTTTCAATTTAGAAAAACCAAATTAAATTCAACCAACAAACTGACAGTTGTTCTACTAAATGACGTAACTGCAAATATCTCGTTCGCCTCATTGTCAACCGGGTCAGCACCCCACACGGCATGATCTGGTACTTTTGCAATCCGCTAGCAGCCTGCCATCCCAAGTTTCATCTGCAAACTATGGTAGATCTGATAAAGCAACCTATAGAGTTGTGCAAGTCGCATGGGTTTGGATGTGTTATTGTCTTAAAAGGAAACAAACTAAAACATGTTTTTTCAATAGTTTTTGGACTAAAATTGAAAAAGAACTGAGATATTAACTCACGGTACTAATATGCATCAGAAAATGCCTTAACCCGCACACCCCTAAAGATCCCTATTATCAATTTTTGCCATCTACTAATTACTACCTTGCAAATGACACCCATGCTGATGGTGGTTTTCAGTGTTTTGTGATAATCGGAATCCACCATCTTGGATTTTTAAATGGCTCCAATCATCATTTTTTGCCTTCTAATAAACACTACCTTTCAAATGGCACCTATATTAACGGTGGTTTTAAGTGTTTGGTTGTAACCATAAGCCGCCTTCTTGAATTTCAAAAAAACGCCTATCTTCAATTTACGTCATTCAGAAACCTCCCAACTGCCATTATCCAAAAGGAAATGTTACCCGAAAATTCAAAAAAAAAAATTTGAAAGTAAACGCAACACTTTTTGGTTCTAATCACCTACATTTTTTAGGTGTGCACACGCAGAAAAATAATTATTAAAGTCGAATAAAATGAGGGTTTTAACCCACAACAAGCAAATTGTTCAGTGTTCAATAAAAAATGTTTGTTAATTTAAATAAAACAATTGTTGAAATAACTCTGAATAATTTATTGGGTCAAACATGAAAAAAGTTGAATCAAAAAAATGTTTTATTGATCTCATCATAACAACAATCGAAACAAAAATACAAATTTGTTGTTTCAATAAGTCCGTTTGGTTGCTTTAAACAATACAAATATTTGTATCAATACATATCAAACATTGAAATGAAAAAAAAACTATTTTATCAATTCAAATTGTACATTTCGTTGTTTTAAATATAAGAAACGTTCAAAATAATGGTTTTGAAATGTTGAGTCAACACCAATTTTGTTGCAAAATGTAATTATATTTGTTGCAGGGCATATAATTTCAACCATCGCTCCTTCACCTGGTACATTCGCATCAACTTCAGTAGTAACAATCGGTATATTTTCCGTGACACTATCGAGTGTCTCCTGTTCATCTGCAGAATTCACTTATTCTGGGCCAATTTCAGTAGCATCTATAAGGACTATTTAAGCGTGAAAAAACATCGCCACTGTCGCTGTAGCCCGACGAATATCTCGTACTACTAGAACTGTGTCTTCTGCAGAGTTATTCTATAAAATGAAGTTGAAAGCAAGCAAGACTCTATGGATGCGATCGTCTCTGTTCTATTCTTTGATGCGTCGAAAAATCCAACAGCAGATTTTTCGTAGCATTCGTTGTACCTTCAAATGAATAAATTGTTCTCAACTCATTGCGCAAGACTAAATGATAAGTAACTTACCACTGAAGAATTTTGTTATGTTTAGAACCTTCGGCATAGCGACGGCCTACTCGCGTAAGACCATTACTTCTGCGGGATGCTTTTGCTCAGTTAGTTCCTCGGTCAAATGCTCGCTTGATATCGACTTCGAACGACTCAACGAATCCGGCAGTAATGCTAACTTGACCTTTGTTGCTATTGAATCCAACAAATCGCTGGAGAGTATATTTTCTTTGGGATTTTGTTTTCGATGTAACGCATCAAAAACAAATTACTTTCGATCGCTTCAGAATTCGATTGTTTGTCGCACGTGTAAACAACGTTCTTATTAGTTAGAACAAACTTTTATCTCTTTGTTTCAATCCAGCAAGGATTGTCGAACTAATACAGGAAGACTTTTGGAATCAATCAGACGCATGTTTATGCTTCAATCACTGATTTATTTGAAATAAACAATAATTTGGTTGATCTTCGAAAAACACAGATAACAAAACCTGTAAGATTAATGTAATAGATATTTTGGTTGATCCAACCCAAAAATCCATTTTAGTTTAATAAATTCCTTGATTTAAAATGAAAATTTTATCTTGATTAAAAGTGAAGAAATAATTTGTGGAATTAAACATAGATAATTCTTTTTCGTGCATTTAGTCACTTTTTCCCATCTTACGGTGACCGTCGTCACTCAAAATGATTATTGGAATCGCTCTGCCAGGTGACTTCTGTCACCTTGGGTGACTATAGTCACCTAAGTGACTGCGGTGATCGCTTTTTCGCTCTCACCTCACCAAACTAGGCGAGGTGACGCGTCATAACGGTGAGAAAACATTATTCTGTTTTTTAAATTTTAAACTTTTGTTTCATTAAACCTTTAGTAACATTGGAACCTTTGTTATTTTCAATCATTTGCTATATTCGACCTTTTATCATTCAACATTTCTCGAGTACTTTTTCAAATGGACGTAAGTAACATTGAGAGCCTCTCTTTGTTTACTTTCTCTTTCGTTTATTACGACGTCATTACAACACTTTGTACTAATTTTCCAGTACATATCGAAAGCCGACGGTTTTTACTACAATATTATGCAAAGAGTAGAGTAGTAAATGTTGAAATGGCCGAGTAATGAACAGAAGAGAAAGACCTCAAAGAGAATCTCATTGTTACTTACGTCCATTTGAAAAAGTACTCGAGATTTCGTCGCATCTTTTAGAATTACCCCGTTTACTAAATTCACACCGCTTGAGGTTTTTGCCTGCTTTTGATCAATAGACTCGAATTAGAATTGTTGCATCCTGGAACATTTGGCATATAATTGCCAAACTGTATCGCTTTGTAGCTGCTATTGTTACTCATTACTTTAACCTGCGTGTGTCAGGGGCAACAAATGTCAATCTAATGGGCCCATCATATGTAAGAACGAGAAAATATTTAATCACCGCTAGCCGCTGCCATTGCCCTCTAGTAGTTATATTCTATTTTAACTCTAGCGATATGCATTTCAGACATTTCCAAAAAATATGAATCATCAACGTCCCATCATGAGTTCAATGTGTCTTTCGAGGTCCGATCGGGTTTCGGAATGATGCGGTGGCCGCTATTTAAGTACTATGAGCAACTCAACATGAACCCACAAGCAAAAAATAAACAACGTTTCAGTACTCACCGACTCATGTTTTAGATCCAGCGCTAATTGCTTTATCCTAAGTTTCTAGGCTGAAATAAATTAATCATTAATTTTAGTTGAAATTATTGCATTATGCATTATAATTACCATTCTTTTCCAGAGCCACTTCATGCAATTTGATTCACAACAATAACAATGGCTGTCAAAAACATTACCTACTACTTTGTTTGAAATGGACTACCCAAAATATAAGTACAAAGCGATGAACTTGAATTTGAGTAGACGTCATTATTCAATTCCTACCCAACACGAAGTTCACAGCGACCAACTCAAATTATGGGTAATCGCCATGTTCAAATTTCTACCTAATTTTGGGTTGCCCATGTATAAACTTTCCAGTGAGCAAATTTAACCCAAAAAATAGGTAACTTTGATTTTCAGTGTAACCAGTAACTTCAGCCGGAAAATGAGTCGGATTACTTGCTGGTTCCAATAAGTACTCCGGCTCCAGTGACACAATCGATTCTAATTAGAAGGACTTGTGCCACTGGAGCCGGAATACGAACCAAAACCAAAATTCCGGTTCGTTTTCCTGCTGAACTCAATTGGGTACCAACTAATTAGGCAGTCCATGAGACGTTTGTTTGACAATTCAGCGGTGGGTTTTGTCAACAAGATTGTTTTGCTCTACTCCTGCGACAGAAAAACTCGTCCGACAAACATATTTCGTTAGTCCGATTCGTTTGATATTAGATCGAATCAACGATATTGCCGAACTCATGGATTGCTTAATTGCTGAAAATAATGTAATATTTATCCATATCCAGGTCAAAGCTACTGTGAGTGTGTTAATAATCACCTAATTTAGGTAGAGTGATTTACTTCTACGTTCGCGCACTTTTCAGGTTTTCTAATGGCGTTTTTGCTTGAAGCGAAACTGAGTCAGTTTTAACCCCAACTGCTGTCAAAATGTATGAACTGACAGCGGTTGGGGTTAGAACCTGACTCAGTTTCGGGGTCAAGCAAAAACGCCATAAGTAAATTGTGGAATTTCTACCTGTTTTATGGTACTACGCTAGTACTTATTTATTAGGTACATTCAGTTTACCGTGTGCCTAGTTCCCAAAGTCGTGATGTGCTTTTCTACGTTGCTTGGCAATTCTGTTACGTTTTACAGCTTGTTGTCAGTAAATCCGGAGACAGGTTTGTACAATAAATTTAACAAAATCCATCTCATCGATTCTCTAGCCAATTTTATCTGTTCTTTTCATTCGCAGATATGGAATCGTATAACACCGCGGGAGCAACTTCCTCGTCCAACGGCCAGTATGGTAAAATCTGTTCCATGAGTGATTGAAAGATTGGCAAAAAATTTATTTCGTCAAAAACTGCCTTGCTCAAAACCGTCTAAAACTACCTGTTTTGGTAGATCATGAAGATACGCTTACCGATCGTCGTACAGGTTATCGTTTTACATTCAACGACAATAGACAGTGTTCAACATGGTCACCGGCAAATTGTCATTAGTGCTTATTCATCCTCCTGTACATGATATGCATATTAGTAGGCAACCCCTCGGGAATCCAAGTACCTTAAGAAACTGGAAGTATTGCTGAGCAAACAGGAAGCAAATCGTTCCTGTATTCTTAGTAAGAATAAGTATTACAAGAAACCTATTATGTTGAGTGATCAGTAACTATTGTCATTTATCGCGGATGAAACCGCGTAACAGCCAAGGCAATGCAACCAGCACAAAGTTGCGTTTACCTATGACAAGGCATTACTCGTTAATCTGCTAATCTTGACGGTCTCGTTGGTCCTATACTACATTGCGACATGCATGATTGATACTGCTCATCAGCAAACGAAGAGGGAGTACAACGGAAGCATTAAGTTGAAAATCTACCTGCCCAGTTCATCAACTGCCACACTACGAAATTCTACATTACTTACTTGAAGGGAAAGTTGATCGTCTAGCCGTCTACAACCGGACATTGACATGACAGGAAGAATGTAGACCTGGTTGATTTTTCGGAATTGTACATCCCGCCAGCTAAATTATGATAATTAATTTCGGATTTTGTTGGTGCGCGAAGACGTTTTCGGATCTTATTATTAGCATTTCGGTTGAGAATTTGCCGATCCGAACAATATAAATAGCGGTGTTATCACATTAATATGTTAATTCATTTTCGTTTCAGATATGGTGATACTGGACAACGGCAATGCGCAAAGTGTACTGTTCACCTACACACCCCATTAACCCATTTCAGATGGTAGTACATCGTAAATAACATTGTTAAAAACTAATGTGTTAGTTTGTACTAATTATTACATCCGAGATATCTCTAATTAACTTTAGTATTATTATAGTAATTATTTTATTTCAAACAAATAAATGTATCAAATTAAAATCCATTTTTAATTTTGCTTTGATATATTATTGTTATTCTAGGAGTACAAAGTTTACATTTTAAATATATTTACTTTTAATAAGAGAAAATTCCTAATCACAATGTTTTAACTTTGAAAATTAAAGGAACGATTCCATTCAGAATGAAGGTTTGCGAAAACTTAAAAAGAAAGTAAACTCGTCTTAAATTTTATGTGCTGGAATCGCACTATCGGAAATACTATTTAGTATTTACTAATCGAATATACTATACTAGTTAATTGAAAGGTTTTCTAGTTTAAGGCCAAATTTATGTCAAATACCAAGTGCATTGCAAAGTTATGATTACAATATGCTGAAACGAAATATGTGTTGCGACTAAAAATTAATTGAGAACAGTAGTTCTTTCTTCAAAAAGTTATAGTTTTATCGTGTTTTTCTTTCGTACAATTAAATAAAATATACTCTTTTATTGTATTGTATATTTGTTGGGGCTTTAACCTGGTTGGTCATTCGCCCATACTCTCTTATTTTTTATTACATGCATTTTTTATAAATATATGGTAGTCAAGATATAGTATTGTATTTCTTTACTAATGATACCAAATCGTTTAGCTTTACATTTTGGCTATATTCTAAAATTTATCTTCACGAAGAATGGGACGAGTCAAATTAACAGTGCCGCAGATGATGATCATGATATCATCGATATTACCCACAGTTTGTGAATCCACGATATCCTTAAGGATTGAAAATATTTTTAGGCGTTGCATGATCCTCTCAACATGTATTCTCGCCTTGTCTATTGCTTCGTTCGTAACTGCTTCTGATGCTGTGAGCTTGTTATTACGCATAAATGGTGGGATGTGTAATTTTATTCCTATCATTGACAACTCATTTTCTATGGTGAAACCTTTGTCAACCATAACTTCGTCCACATGAGGATGTAATGAAGCGATAAGATTTTCTTGATTAAATATAAATTTATCCGATGCCTTTCCAGAATATGCTTTACTACAAAAGGTGATAAGTCCCGCTGGACTAACTCCAATCAGAATCTTAATCGTGCGTCTTGACTTGTATTGAGAATAAGTAGCTAAACGACAATTGAGACACTTCAAGGTGGCCAAAGGTATCTCGGTACACTCTAGCACAATGGAAACGTTAGCAAATTTTCCTTTGAAGCAATGAGGTATATTCTGCCTTATTTCTTCTTTTTCAGGCATGTAAACAAATGGAGAGAGAATTTGAGCTAATATTTGCACCATATAATTAAAATATTTAGCTACGGTTGAAGTGTGAGTCTTGAAGAGAATTCCCATGCAACAAATGACAAGTTTTGCTTAAGCTTTGCAAAAACTAAAATTACTCTGTCTGTGCAGTGCATGCTGAATTTGTTTGGATAGACTGAGTCTTCGAGTTTTTTTGAAGCCAAACACAGTTCTTGTAACATATCAAACGAAGGTAGACCGGTCCACGTATTCAAATCATCGGCACTCTCAAGGAGATCAGCAAACTTAAACTGTTCTTTTCTCTTTCTTTTGTGGGATATTACCATATCATTATTGGTAGGTACTTGCAAGTTCTGAGTGCAGGTCATGTTGCCTAAATTATCGTATGATCCTTCTGAATTACTCAGCTTCTGTATAAATTTAGTGTCCGTGTGATCATATGATTCAAGGTAACGTACATCTACAACATTTACAAATGTAGATGAAGAATCCAATGTAGGATCATTATCGATGTATGGAGTCGTCCCGGCGGACCCTGCGCTTTGAGCAATTTCTTTTGCTACAACATCAAATCGAGGAACTGCTCGACGGTATGAAATACGTGGTTTGTTGTACGGATTACGCTTAGATAGTTCGTCGATGACAGGCAAGTTTCTAGACGGTTTTGTGTTGCTTTTTAAGCGTTTTCCACCGGTAAGCAGAAAATATTGTTTAACGGTCTCGATTTTCGATTAATGAGTCTCTGTTTAATGAGTCTTTCAAACTAAAATTATTATCTAAAGTTTCATTTACCTGGTATATAATCACACTTCGTAAAATGGTTGCTGCATACTTTCGAGCTTTTCGTCAAATGTTTTAGTCGTAGAATTTTCTTCCATTCAGAGATACTCTTTGGGCATTTTGGTATACTATGTAATGTTACTGTATCATTAGCACGTGATTTACAGCCTGTTACAGTGCACATTCGATATCTTACAGATCTTGGTAAGCTCATGCAGTATGTATGATCACTGATGAGAATGTTCCCATCGGTACAGTGATTATATTTCCGAGGATGGCTTATTTGTCGTTTAACTTTAATCCATGGAACTGCTTTTGGTCGTAAGAACAGCGATTGCACTAAACATTAGACATGAAATTAAAAAAAAATGAAATAAAAGGAAATATTAAAAGAGCATACCTGTTTTAAAATCGCGCTCTCGAAAATGCTTCTCGCATATTTTCATATTCAATGTATTGTGGTCGTCGTTCATCAGGAAAACGTCCTTCCAAAGATGTAGAAGATTTGACTTCTTTGAGGATGGGAATCGAGTTAGATTCTTGCGCGTTTGTGTCCGACATCCCAAGACGCAGCAGCTACTTTTAGCCTTTATTCTTGTTCGCGATTCCGGTATGTTAACGGATGGAACAGCCCATGATTTCAATTTTTTATTCGAATCTGAAGTGAATAGTTATCCTCAGTTTAAAATATTGATCTGATTGCTATATGAAAACTTACAGTATATGAAATCACTTTTCTTGAAATGAGCCCGACATATTCTTTCCTCTCGCGATCCAGACAATTTCATAAATTTACACCATCTCGAAAAGGTTTTGCTTGATTTAGGAGGAACGGGAAATGTTGAGGCGGCCGCGGTGCTTCTCAAACATTCCGGAACTACACATTTCAGCTTGTAGCTCTACGAATATTAGCAAAATTCACTATGTTTTTCACGATTTTCCAACGATATTTACTCACCATCTTATAAAACAATAGTTTTCCTCTGTTTTCGTTAACAATTATCAACAAATCAATCGGTGATATGTTGTTTAAAAGTTATTTTCTTACCTATGTTTACAGAAAATATATGCACTATGACAGAAAAGAAGGAAATCAGCAACACTTTGCTTCCAGTGTTGTAATCATATTGTAACTGTACTTCCATAAACCCCTACATCAGTTGTAAACAGTGATGTGATTGGTGGACCCCTCAAATAAATAGAAAGAGTATAAGATTAATAGCATAACCGAACGCGCGTGTTTGATTTGTACATCTCGAAACATGGTGTCAGAAGTGGGGTCTTTTTCAAATTCACTATTTTTGTATGTTTTGGATTGTGTGATTGATCGGTCGTTCGAGTTTTCGTAGTTCCGTCGCAGTTCACGGACGGTATAGTGTTGAATATCACGGTCGAAAGTGAAGTGCGAGAGGCCTCATCAAAATGGCGGAGGAAGTTGCGCAGTTGCTTAAGCAACAGAATCAAATTTTTGCATACTGGGCAGAGAGAATGGGAAATTTCCAGATCACCATTCCGAATCAAGCGACACCATCACACATAACCTCACAATCCGTTCCGCTCCCTCCACCACTCTGTTTGGAAGGAGATATGGAGGAAAATTATACTTTCTTCGAATCCAATTGGAAAAATTACGCAGTTGCTGTTGGCATGAATGAGTGGCCCGAAAGTGAAAATAAGAAGAAAGTCAGTTTCTTATTGTCGGTTGTTGGAACAGATGCTCTGAAGCGGTACTTCAATTTTGAACTCAACGAAGCACAGAAAGTATCTCCCGAGACTGTGTTGGAAGCTATCAGAGCGAAGGTAGTGCCCGTTCGAAACATCATTGTTGATCGCCTGGATTTTTTCTCTGCGATCCAGATACAAACAGAATCCATCGATGAATATGTGAGCCGTTTGAAAGTGTTGGGAAAACCGTGTCGATTCGGAGCGTTGGAGCAGGATATGATGGTGTTCAAGATAGTTACATCGAACAAGTGGTCTAATTTGAAAACAAAAATGCTTACAATGCCCGACATCAATCTGTCAAAAGCCATCGACCTTTGTAGAATGGAAGAAATTACCGCACGTCATTCAAAACAATTGTCTTTGGAACCGCTTATGGAAGTCAATAAAGTCACTGCTCAAATTTGCAAGTTTTGCGGCGGACGTCATCCTTTCAAACGTGGAGCATGTCCAGCCTTTGGAAAACGTTGTGATAAGTGTGGCGGAAAAAATCATTTCCAAAGAGTTTGCAAATCGGATGGATCGACTGGAAGAATAAAGGGAGGCAGAAACGTAAAAGCAGTTGCAACATCGGAGGCAAGAAATAACCATGCATCGGCTGAAGATGAAGAACAAGAGATTTGGATACAAGAAGCGGAAGAAACACTGATTGGAAAAATTGTGGATAAGTCTGGCACAGGTGGCGCTGTCTTGGCTGATCTGTCGCTAAAGTTTGGAAGCGTGTGGAAAAATGTTAGTTGTGAATTAGATACCGGTGCCTTGGCCAGTATTATTGGAATGGATTGGTTGAAAAAGTTGTCTGGACAAGCTAAACCGGCATTGAGTGCTTCAAGATGTCGTTTGCGAGCCTTTAACGGTACCCCGATCGAGGTCTTGGGTGAAATTGAAGTTCCTTGCCATCATAAAGGTAAGCGATATAGGATGGTGTTCCAGGTAGTGAACATGAATCACCCGCCGTTGCTGTCCGTTACTGTCTGTACCACTTTGGGTCTGGTGAAATTTTGCAACTCCGTTCACCGAGACATAACTACATTGCAAGTGTTGGATCAATACCGAGAAGAAGCCAAATGTATCATACGGGCTTACCAGGATGTGTTTGAAGGCAACGGAAAAATGGAAGGTGTTGTCAAGTTGGAAATCGATGAAGCAGTGAAGCCAGTGATTCAAACACCCCGTCGCATCCCAATTGCTTTCAGGGATAATCTTCGAAATAAGATTGATCAGCTTGTTCAGGATGGCATCATTCAAAAGGAGACACAACACACCGACTGGGTGAGTAATTTGGTTTTGGTAAAGAAAAACTCCCCTGGGTTGGATTCTCTTCGTTTGTGTCTAGATCCCATTCCTTTGAATATGGCCCTTAAGCGTCCGAATCTCCAGTTTACAACACTGGATGAAATATTGCCTGAACTTGGCAGAGCAATGATCTTTTCAACGGTCGATGCAAAGAAGGGGTTCTGGCAAGTTGAATTGGACGAGGCCAGTAGTAAGCTCACTACCTTTTGGACTCCATTTGGGCGCTACCGGTGGCTCAGAATGCCTTTTGGTATTTCTTCAGCTCCGGAAATATTCCAAGCAAAATTACAAGAAACTCTTGAAGGACTGGAGGGCATTGAGTGTTTGGCAGACGATATTTTAATAGTCGGAGCAGGGGATACTATTGAGGAGGCCCTGAAAGTCCATAATCAACGACTAGTGAAACTACTTGTGCGCCTTCGGAATAACGGAGTGAAACTTAATATTGAAAAGCTTAACTTATGTCAAACGTCTGTTAATTTTTTTGGTCATGTCCTTACCTCCGAAGGGCTGAAACCTGATGAAAGGAAAGTAGAAGCAATACAAAAATATCCTGTACCAACATCGCCTAAAGAAGTTCACCGATTTGTAGGTATGATCAACTACCTTGCGAGATATATTCCAAATTTGAGTAGTAAGCTGGTAGTATTGCGAAAGCTTATTCCGGATGATGCTCCGTGGCGATGGACATCTGAGGAAGAGAACGAATTCAACGATGTAAAACAAGCTATTTCTGAGCACTCCGCTTTGCAATACTATGACCGAACCGAGCCGCTGATCATAGAATGCGATGCCAGTTGCCATGGATTGGGTGTAGCAGTATATCAGAGGAAAGGAGTTATCGGATACGCTTCTAGAACACTAACAAAAACTGAGAAAGGGTATGCTCAAATAGAAAAGGAGTTATTGGCGATCGTCTTTGCATGTATTCGATTTGACCAGTTGATCGTTGGCAACCCTAGCGTCGTTGTCAAAACCGATCATAAGCCGTTGTTGAGTATTTTTAAAAAACCTCTGCTTACCGCCCCCAAGCGATTGCAACACATGTTGTTGGCCTTGCAGCGGTACCATTTGGCGATGCAATATGTCAAAGGTAAGGACAATCTGGTTGCCGATGCTATATCGAGAGCCCCTAGCGATACACTTGATGATGGTAGCATGACGAAGCAGTACGTGTACAAAATACTTGCTGGTGTAGAAGAAGTAGTCTTGCAGAATTGTCTGAGTATATCCAGTGAACGAATTTCGGAAATCATACGCCATACTGCTAGCGATGAAGCTCTCCAACATGTGATGGAGTATATTCGCAGAGGATGGCCAAAAACCATAGATGACGTGCCGGCCCAGGCCAAAATGTATTATAAATATCGGGATGAACTGGCAGTTCAAGATGGAATTGTGTTCCGAAACGAGAGAATAACGATTCCTCCAACATTGTGGCGTATAATGATTGATCGAGTGCACATCGCACATTCGGGTGTAGAAGGGACACTTAAGTTAGCACGCGCAAACATTTTTTGGCCTGGTATGTCGAATCACATTAAACATGCTATCTCGCAGTGTGATACTTGTGCCAAATTTTCAGCTTCCCAATGCAAGCCACCTATGCAAACGCATCCCATACCAGTACATCCGTTTCAGTTTATATCAATGGATGTCTTCACAGCTTACTACAAAGGTAGGGCAAGACATTTTCTTGTAACGGTAGATCATTACTCTGACTATTTTGAAGTGGATTTGCTACCAGATCTAACAATGCATACTATGGTGGATGTATGCAAAAGGAACTTTTCTCGGCATGGAAAACCACAACGGATGTTGTCTGACAACGGAAGCAATTTCGTGAACAAGGAGATGCAACAGTTTGCTAAAGAATGGGATATTGAGCATGTAACATCATCACCCTACCATCAGCAAGCGAACGGAAAAGCCGAATCCGCAGTAAAAATTGCAAAAAAACTGATCAAGAAAGCTGATGATTCCAAGCAGGATTTTTGGCTTATGTTACTGAACTGGAGGAATACACCAAACAAACTTGGATCAAGCCCGGTATCAAGGTTGTTTTCTCGGAGCACGAGATGCGAGGTTCCCATGTCAGCAAAGAACCTTATGCCATGTACTGTTCCGAATGTACCAGAAGCTATTCAGGCTAATAGACGAAGGGTAAAGTACCAGTACGATAAATCAACTCGCCAGCTGCCTTCTCTTCAAGTAGGTGACTCTGTCTTTGTTCAATTGAATCCGGATGTTACCAAAGCTTGGGTGCCAGCTGAAATTAAGAATAAACTTAGTGAACGCTCGTATTTAGTTGAAAGGAACGGGACAGTTTACAGAAGGGACGCGATACATGTAAAACCAAGAAATATGGTGGATCCTTCTGCAATTCCTGTCTTTGATCGTTCCGGAAAATCAGCGACCGACATTTCACAACATTTATCGCCTTCGTTATTTTTCGCAGAAACACCGGACGATACTTTGCTGAACATTCCTTCCGTAGAATCACTTCGGGGAGACGATCCAGGTTCGAGAGATACTTCAGTTGACGTCTCTACACCGAGACGAGAAACGAGAACTTCAGCAACCAAACATACAACACGACTTGATAATAACAATAGACCAGAGAGAAAAGTAAAAATGCCTACTAAGTTTCAGGATTACATTATGGAATAACTTGTTTGCCTTTGTTTGAAAAAAGAGAAGATGTTGTAATCATATTGTAACTGTACTTCCATAAACCCCTACATCAGTTGTAAACAGTGATGTGATTGGTGGACCCCTCAAATAAATAGAAAGAGTATAAGATTAATAGCATAACCGAACGCGCGTGTTTGATTTGTACATCTCGAAACATCCAGCGCTATCTATGAGCGGTTTTAACGTAGAATCGCCAATCCGATTTATCCACCTCAGTGACACATCGTATGGACCAAAAAATGTAGCTCTAAAGGAGTCAAGTGCACTGAATTTAATGCACACGGTTAAATAAAACAACCTGCAGAAAAGTTCTTTTAACTTACTTTTGAGTTGTGCGTCGCTTTCGCACTTATTAGTGTTGTCAAAAACAAAACGAGAGGTTCGACTCAGTCGAGGTCTTCCGTGGAGGAAGGTACTTTTGAGTTGTTTGGGGTGAACTCAAAATTAGGTAAATTCAACTTAAATTTGAGTATAAAAAACCTATCAATGAGTTGTAATTTTTGCCGTGGTTAAATGGAAACTACCTTCAACACGGTTCACCTAATTGTAAGTTCCCCCACGATACCACGAGATTGAGTCAAAGGAACTCAATTTTAGGTAGTTTTTTGTTTCCGTGCAGGACTCACCGCAAGCGATAGAAAAACGTAACCGATTACTTGAGCTACTATACTATAACTGTTTTATTTCCGTTCTTACACTGTTAACATTTGTGGGTGAATTGGAGTTGAAAAAATCAATTTAATAGAGAATACACTGAATGAAACATACGCATTGTGACGTGAACAAAATCTATAGCAGTGTTTATATAATACATAAGCGTCGAATGGAATCAAAACTGGGTAGGTTCACAAATCGTGACTTATTCTTAAGTCTTTTTACCTCGGTGAATGACTGTTCCAACCCGTCTAAAAAAATGCGGACGAACATGGTCAGGCGATTTAAACAGTTTGACGTTTGACTCAACTCGCTTGTACTAATTGCCCCTAGGAACAAATGCAATTTGAGAATGCGATTTAAAGGCAATTTCAACACTTAGACAAATTTTCTGGCGGCTGAAATGGACTTGGTGTTTTTTGCGTTTTTCTAACATGTCGGTTCATTTTTGGCTTAAGACAGCGCCGGTGGTTGAGCTGTAAGCGTGACCGCCACTTATTCCAGTTGGTCTGGGTTCAATCCCAGCCGAGGTCGTTGAGATTTTTCTGATGTGAAAAAATCTGTGGTCACGTCTTCCTTCCGAAGGGAAGTAAAGCCGTTGGTCCCCGGTCCATGAGTTGATGGATCGATATCTCGTCCAGATAGTGGAGTCACCTCTCTGGCGTCGGTAAAGAAGAAGTAGATCCAACTTCTATACTTACTAACAAATATCCTCCTCCCGTGATACTTGTGGAGTGCGCAGTAGTATACGGCCTCTAGCAAAAGCAAGTATCCGACTAACAATTCCTTCCCTTTTCTTCCGCGATCTACGTTCGCGCCTGGCCGGCGCCGGTATTGATCAATAAACACTTTAGGATTACCAGAAGTTGCACATTGAAAAATGTTTCGCTATTCCCAAGCATAATTATCTACTGATTCCCTGTGCAACTTCAGCTAGTCCAGGGGCCCTATTCTCACAGTCACGTCACCCAGTGACTAGAAGGAAATTTTCTTCTAGTCACCATGTGACGTGACTGTGAGAATATGGCCCCAGATCGATAACGGAGTAGCAGCCAGGGGTGGTCGCACAAGGTCAAGCTCAAGCTCATGGCGGTTCATTTTGGCTTAAGCTTAAAATAGTTTTTTTTAAACAATTGGCGTGTTTTCGCTTGCATTTTGTTTGTCTAGTGCACTTCATTTAGCCAACGAATGTGGGAAATTGTGGAATCGTGTGTAAGTTTAGTGGAACAAGATCACTGACCTAAAGTCTTAATGAAAGTCAGATTGTGATAAGTTTATGTGAGTAGATAATGAATCCAAAAATAAGTATTATTTCTAATTTTCATATTGGGCAATTAAGGGCGATTAAATGGCGCGTTCTCGTTGGTTTGTTGTTCGATTTTTTTGGCTCAGCCCAACATACATAACCCCTTTAGGAACATTCAGTTACATAATGCATTGATTGAAGAATTTATATATGTTATTAACGGAGCATTTGCAATAATTCGTTTGTATTTCTGTTTTATGGGCCATTTTTCCGCCTTTCCATTAAATTGGTTTAACTTTTGAGATTTCTTGCACTGATATTGTCCTATGCAAATTTGAGCGATTCTGTGAGCCCTGCCACTATCCCATGTAGTATGTGTTATCAAAAACATTGCGAAGCATCAAGTTCTAAATGTTCTCAATCGATATAATACCCGAAGAAAGCGATAAGAGTTATAAGAAATGTATCATCACACTGTTAGGTGGATTAAAAGCTTTTTTTCTTCCATTACGTATACATTCAAAAGTGTGTGTGTGAATTTTGAACATGAAATTGGATAAAATAACGGAAGATATAATTATAACATTTTATAGTGCGAGACAATACCTCACTAACCCCTTAGGAGTTCATGCGAGCAGGTTCCTAATTTGGGAAAAAAATAACTCAGCCATTTTTCAATTTTTTTTATCAAAAATAGATCATTGGATGCGGAATTAAATGCTCTCTTCAATTTTTTATTAAAACAAGGACGTTTTCTAATAAAAATGCTGAGCAATTTTTATATTTTTAATGAAAAAATGGTAAAATAATGGTAACTTTCATATTGTTGTCACAAAACCGCATAGTACTTTTAACAAAAGAACATAACATAGCATACCGTTGGAAAGGAAATTTCTTCTTATTTCGAAAACTATTAAAAAAATTAAAATCGGCTGAAAAAGGATCACGCAAAACAAAAATTTCGTGCCGAAAGTTTCGAAAAATCATTTTTTTGCTATATAAATCAAGATTTTGAGGGTATACAACATTTTTCATACATTGTTGAATTTGATGAGATCTACAATCTATATAAGGTCCCTTAAAAAGTACAAAATCACTATAGCACCGTGTAATCTGTCTATAAATTGTAAGTTTGTTCTTGTTGGACAATTTGGATCGGCGACAAATCAATGGGTACAGTCTCATAACTAGAAGAGAACACCTGTTTTGAATTCTTTCGGTGTGCGTTTGGAATCTAGAAGGAGACCAAGGTATAGCACTTCTAGGCAGGGATGGGAATTATCATTCATTCGCATGATTCTTGGCGAATCCGCTCATTGCTTTGACAGCAGCCAGTCGCTCATTCACGATCCGACTAAAACTCTCCAAAAGAACACAACTGAACTGATGTGAACCAAGTAAAAGAATGACACGTACTATGTTGAATGAAGAAGATCGTGTTCTTCATTCGCGGATTGAATCGGAAGATTGTACTGTAAACATTCACAAGTGAATCAACTTTTAGTTCACAAATGAATGTGACATTGTATTCTCTGGTTGGGTTAGGTCAACTTTATAGTCATACTATGTTGCGTTTCGGCTTCGCCTCATCAGAAACCGACACTAACACATTGTCGGAATAGATTAGCGCCGGCTTGACGCAAATCCCTTAAAACTAAAACACACTATGTGTTTCAATCAAACGACTGATCAAACGTGATGTCCCGTTCGAGCAGAAGTTCTGTTTATGCCGATGAGGCACAATATATTGATCGTGTAAGGGTATCTTGAAAATATTGATCAATAATCGATTTATTGTCAATATTTCTGCACGTGTAGGGTCCGCTTAAGAGTGAAAAAGTTGGAGCTTGTGGAATTAATTCGCTCCCACGAGAATGATGTGGTCTTCATTACCGAAACCCATCTCTCACTGTCCGTTGCCTACTCAATTTCGGATTTTACAACGATACGACTGGATCGAACTCACTCAGCAGGAGGAGGAGTACCCTTCATTGTCAGAAAAGGAATCAAATTCACTATTCTCCCACATCCCAACACGTCAATCATTGAATCCCTGGCCAACGAAATTCAAACGTCCTCGGGAAACAGAAAAGCCATCATCGTGTACTGCCCCAAGCAATGCGGGAATACCAACGGAACATAGCGTCGCTTCATGAACCATCTCGCCAAAATAACGCGAGGCTACTCAAAGTTCATCATCGGTGGGGATCTTAACGCCCGCCATAGCCATTGTATGAATAATCGCCACCACAAAAACGGGACTCTTCTATTCGACGACGCTCAGCTTGGATACTACACTGTCCATTATCCGGACAAGCCGACATACCTGTCACCAGCCGGTTTCACGTCTACCCTGGACATTTTTCTGGCCAACGTTGATGTCACAAAGCCAACAACTTATACCGACCTCTGCTCAGATCACTATCCGGTGGTTTGCGAGTTTGTAGAAAAAACCATTGCAGCACTTCATCATCGTTCAACGTGAACTGGGTGAACTTTCAACGCATAGTGGATTCGTGAACTGATGAAACCCCGCAACTCAATTCGACCGACGACATAGAGCACGCTTTGAACAACCTTAGTCAGGCCGTCGACGAAGCTGACCATACCTGCATTCGTAACATCCCAGTCAGGAGTAAGTTCATCGCCATTGATGATTACACTAGATTACTCATCCGATTGAGAAACATAAAGAGAAGACAGTTCCAAAGAATGGGATACCCAGCTAGTAAACAAAATATGTCTAAGCTGAACAAACAGATCCGTATCAGGGTTGAAAATTTGAAAAACGAATGCCTCTCCAGAGATATACATGCCCTTTCCGATTACTCGAAACCCTTCTGGAACGTCTCCAAAATCCTAAAAAATCAACCAAGACCAGTTCCCCCCTTAAAAATTAACGGCGCCACATTGCTCCATTAGAAAAGACCAATGCCATTGGTGAAAATTTAATCCACTCGCACAACCTTGGCAGTGGAATCCAGAGCCCATTAGAACAACAGGTCACACAGCGTGTCCACACTCTCTACAATACTCCTTGTAATGTCCCTCAAGACCAGAAAATCACAATTGAGCAGGTACGATCCGCCATCAAAGCAACTAGAAATATGAAAGCTTAAACATCGTTCTCAAAAAGTTAAATCGAAAAGTAATGTCCACCATCACCTGCATATTCAATAAAAGTTTGGAGCTGCACTATTTCCCTACGGTGTGGAAACGAGACAAAATAATTTCCATTCTCAAACCTGGTAAAGACCCCACATCACCCACGAGCTACCGCCCAATCAGTTTGCTCTGTTCACTCAGCAAAATATTTGCAAGACTAGTACTGGACCGTCTTTTAGACTTCATAGACAGGAACAACATTTTTCTTTTTGAGCAGCTTGGATTCCGCAAGGACTACGCCACTACACACCAACTTCTGAAGTAGCCAACATTGTTAAAAAACATAGAATATTGTCCAAGTCAACCGGTGTGGCCTTATTAGATGTCGAGAAGGCCTTCGACAATGCCTGGCACGAGGGACTCCTGTACAAACTCGGCGAAAACAATGTACCACTATACTAACCAAGATCGTCCGCAACTACCTTCTGAACTGTTCCTTCCAAGTTTCACTGCATGGCATCGAATCTTCGCCGGGGTTCCACAGGGCGGTCTGCTGGGCTCTATACTGCCCATGATCGCATATCAGTCTCATAAAGATAGGAAATCCCATAGAAAACGGCACAACCATGTGATCATGGGTAGTATATTGTATAACATCTTTACATCGGATATTCCCCCATTTCCAGGCGGATGCTTCTTATCGCTGTTTGCTGATGATACAGCAATCTTAGTCGGAGGGAGACAACCAAATGAAACCAGGAGCAAATTACAACGATGCCTGAATACCTACGTTGACGACATGGCTGCATGGAAGATCAAACTAAACCTACGGAAGACCCAAGCCATAGTATTCAAAAATCAGCAATCCTAAAAATTAGACCCTCCCGAGAACTGCAAGATAATTCTTGATGGGCAATAATCAATCAACTGGTCCCTAGAAGTGCTATACTTCGGTCTCCTTCTAGACTCCAAACGCTCACCGAAAGAATTCAAAACAGGTGTTCTCTCCTAGTTAAGAGACTGTACCCATTGATTTGTCGCCGATCCAAATTGTCCAACAAGAACAAACTTACAATTTATAGACAGATTACACGGTGCTACAGTGATTTTGTACTTTTTAAGAGACCTTATATAGATTGTAGATCTCATCAAATTCAACAATGTATGAAAAATGTTGTATACCCTCAAAATCTTGATTTATATAGCAAAAAACGATTTTTCGAAACTTTCGGCACAAATTTTTTTTTGTGTGATCCTTTTTCAACCGATTTTAATTTTTTTAATAGTTTTCGAAAGAAGAAGAAATTTCTTTTCCAACGGTATGCTATGTTCTTTTGTTAAAAGTACTATGCGGTTTTATGACAATATGAAAGTTACCATTATTTTACCATTTTTTCATTAAAAATATAAAAATTGCCCAGCATTTTTATTAGGAAACGTCCTTGTTTTAATAAAAATTTGAAGATAGCATTTAATTCCGCATCCAATGATCTATTTTTGATAAAAAAAAAATTGAAAAATGGCTGAGTTATTTTTTTCCCAAATTAGGAACCTGCTCGCATAAACTCCTAAGGGGTTAGTGAGGTATTGTCTCGCACTATAAAATGTTATAATTATATCTTCCGTTATTTTATCTAATTTCATGTTCAAAATTCACACACACTTTTGAATGTATACGTAATGGAAGAAAAAACGCTTTTAATCCACCTAACAGTGTGATGATACATCATTCTCGTGGGAGCGAATTAATTCCACAAGCTCCAACTTTTTCACTCTCAAGCGGACCCTACACGTGCAGAAATATTGACAATAAATCGATTATTGATCAATATTTTCAAGATACCCTTACACGATCAATATATTGGATCGTGTAAGGGTATCTTGAAAATATTGATCATGTAGAAATCAAATGGGATTGACGGATTGAAGCAATCTTGTCAATATTTTTATTGACAATATTCTTGTCCCGTGTAGGGTCCGCTTTACAGAATGAGCATTTCAGTTAAGTAGTTTGACCGGTTTAGCAGCCATATCTGATGACCATTAAGCGGACCCTACACGAGCAGAAATATTGACAATAAACCAATTATTGATCAATATATTGATCGTGTAAGAACATTTTGAAAATATTGATTCTGTAGGATTCAAATGGGATTGACGTATTGAAGCTGTCTCGACAATATTTTTATTGACAATATTCTTGTCTCGTGTAGGGTCCGCTTTAGACCCAGTACCTGGATCTGTTCCTGCCGCGTACGGCATTGCTGAAGTTGTCCGCACATCTCAGTGAAGATGGGCAATAGTTGCTTCGGAGTGTACTTGGGAGGGAGCTCGTTTTCACTTGCATTCTCCGTTTGTGCTTGTAGGTTAGGAATGCTTGATGATGGCCAGACCGGCTGAGGTGCCATGACGGCAGGAGAATTTGCAGCTGTTGGTTGAGCTGATGAGAGTAAAGGAAAGCCAGTTGGGGCGAAGACTGGAGCGTTTCTTTTTCTTTGGGGCTGGTTTTGTGTAGATGCTTGTTTTCGTATGTTCTTGAATTCTTCTCTTTTGGGGCAGGATAGATCCGATCCCCGATGGTTGGTTTTGCAATTTGCTGCATCTTTTACTAGGCAGTCGGTTGTGTTGTGGGCTAGCCCGCAGTTTGCACACCGCGGTTTCGCGTTACAATTTTTTTGTGCTGTGGCCGTAATTTAAGCACCGTTGGCATTGGGTGACGTCACGATTCGCCGGGTGATGCGGTTCCCAACGGACGATGATCGAGCCGATTGAACGCACTGCTTGTAATGCACTTAGTGAAATTGTTCCTTTGGTGAAGTTGACAAGGTAGACTGGGTTTAGCTTATAGCGATTTCGAAGCTCCATCTCGTTGGCTTCAGGTTGCATTTTGGTTGGGCAAGCCTTTTACCACTGCCTTGAATGGTTTTTCTGCCGGAATATCATGGGTGAAAAATTCGGTGTTGCGTTTTTTCAGGTAATCTGTAGCTCTTGTAAACTCCTGGTGTACACTATCATCTTGGTGCCAATTCGGCACAGTTTAAATTCTGCTGCAATTCCTAGAATTTTCATCACCTTCATTATTTTGCCCAATTGGATTGACGTCACCATTATTGGTGCTTCATTTTCGTTTCAGGGACGGGTGAGTTTGGGCGCGAATCGCGAACTGACGCTCCGAATCCGTCCATCACGCTGTTGTTTGTCGCCGTTGCTGTTTCATCATCACCCTGCTCGCTGCGGAACTGGATGGCCTTAGCTCGTCGCCGCTTGTTCAGTACCCGAACCTCGGGGCGATCGGCTCCCGGCGTGCTGTTTGCCTTAGCGAGAGCAGAGCTACGGCTCTGTTTCTTTTTCCTGTAACCCATCCTGGATGAGTAGGCAGTTTAAGAAATATCCGATATAAGCACAACTAATGAAAAAAACGTCCTCACTTGGGGACTGCCAAAACACGAATGTATTTGAGCTTACCAGGGGTGCTGCTTTTATAGCGTTGGTAGTGGTAGTCGGCACAAGTTTATTCGTAGGTGATACCGAACATCCTCCACCCGGTTGAGATCACTCAACAGATGATACAGGTTTCGGTTGATTGTCTTCTATGCGAAGAACGGAGATTTTGGTGATAGGGCGACGATAGGTTGAGCCATCGACCGATCTCACTAGCTTATCTTCGCCTGGTAAAACAATTGTGATTTTTCCCAACGTCTATTGGAGTAGCGGCTGGATTCGATCAAGACCATGACGCACGAAAATTGGTTCCCCCATTGCATCGTGCACAATCTTGAATTTCTTTAATCCCATTCCGCTGGTCGTATTCGGATCCAAGAAACTTACGCGACGTGCCTTATAAAACAAACGAACAGAAGACATTGTTTGTGAATTTTGTTTTATTCTTTGTCCATTTATGCTATTACTGCTCACAGGTTCAAATACATGAATTACATCAACTTTGTGTGTACGTTAGGATATAAGAAGGTAATAGATAAATACTTATAATACTATTAAATAAGGAGAACAACTGTTCTACATACAATAATTCAAATGCACTTCTCTAGTACGGCCGAGCCTACAGTGCATCAACTGGTTCCTCCTTGACTTCAACCACAACAACATCTGCTGATTCTATAAAGAAGAAAATGGTATTGTTAATGGTGGATGGTTTACATTTTCGCATTCTATCTTACCGCTGCCATTAGTAACTGGATCGTCATGTGGACCATCATTATCTACTGGTTCTAGCAGTGACTCCTCGTCTACATCGGATTCCTCCAATCGCTGCCTTTTGGTACTGCCTTCCTCGGATTGTTCATCCATTTGCTCTTCTACGCCAGTCTTCTCGACGTCATCAGTCTTCACAGCGTTCTGGCAGTCGTGTGTATGCTCGTTTGTTCGTACAAGTAATCCGTTGCGGTGCAACAACATTGCTACCCGACAGCCTACAGTTCGGCATCGATAGTAGCGTGCTCGATCGCGTCTTGTATGTCCAGTTACAAACATAGCTCCTTTGTGGATGAGGTAAAAACCTCGTTTTTTGCCTTTCACATCCACTAACTCATAGTCATAGGAACCCTCATCATCCAAGTAAGAAGTCTGTTCGCCAGTGGATTCATCATGCTCTGTAGAGTCAATCGAATCTTGAGACGATTCATCTGGAGCTGAATATGCCACTGGTGACGAATCTTCGCAATCAGTATTGTCCGGCGGATGCGTATGACCTTCTTCATTTGATTGGGACAGTGTGCCATCAACTTGTTTGAAGAGACCGCCTCGGCATTTCATTGGGATGCGACGACAGCACCGCCAATGCTCGGATCCGTCTCGCCGGGTTAAATAATAAACATACCGATAACCTTTGTGGGTAATCGCTTGACCAATGTAAGGATTTTTCTTAACTGCGTCTCCCTTCGAGATTGAGGATGCTTTGGATTCGTCCCCCGGGATTGTTGGACTAGAAGTATTTGGCTTTGTTTCGACTTCAGCGTGCTTACGCTTGTGGCTTTTGGCGGAGTCAGAGGTATCCATTTTTTCGTGATTATGGTCAGGGCCCTTCACTATCTGACCATCAGTTAGGCGATACATTGATGCATTGCAAGAGCTTTTAGCACATTTCCAAAGTACAGCATCATCGTCTCTTTTGTGGGCATAGTTATATCTGTGACCTCCCAACAATAACATTCGGTTGTCACTTTTGCCCTCGGAATCGTTCATTGGTTCCGATTTAACTGGACTAATATTGTCTTTTGATTCAACCACGGGAGCTGCAGGTGTTGATTCCTGCTTCGTTTTAAATGGAGCTGTATGCTGATGCTGTTTTTCGCTAACCGGAGCAACTCGACCGTTTGGAAGTAATTCAATCGGAACATAGCAACGGCGGTTGAGGGACGGCACATACGTATGACAGTACCAGATACCAGCACCATCTGTCTTTGCCCGTGGGGTCGTATACCGATGGCCACGATGTACTAAAATGTTGCTCCCATTTTTGTTTTGTACAATCTTGAATTCCTTCGATCCGCGTCCCACTGGTCGTAGATTTTTCAGGTCGGGTTTTTCATGAATATGCAGTGAGTCGTCTAGGTTCATCACTCGACCATTTGTTAGCAACATTAGCGATGCTGAACAGGCTTCATTGGTTTTGCACCGATAAAATACGCAACCATCATGCTGCTTGTGTTCAAAATCGTACACAAAGCCTTCGAAAACAATGAAATTTCGTTGCGATGAGCTTTTCATGAATACATATCTAGGGAAATTATATTACGGTTAATGAATGTTGTGAAAGGGTTACTGATTCGACCACACTTACCTTCTAGAACCAATGAGTGATTCGTCACCCTGTTCGGCATCATCCTCAGATTCCTCGTTGAACGATAACGGTGGTAGTTTCGGCGTTGATTGTGGTGTTTCTTTTACCTTGACTGATTCCCTCACGACTGCAGGCTTTGGTACTGTCGGTGCAACTGGCATCGGAACTGGTTGCATTGAGATATCCAGCGAACCACTACTTTCGATATTCGGCGAATGTGTATGTCCGGCACCAATAGGATCTATTATTCGGCCGTTTGTTAGTAAACGCAGCATCGCCGGACATTTTTTCATCTTTTTGCGAGTACAGCAAAGGGAAACGATTCCATTTGCTAGCCGATTTTTTGCCCAGTAGCGGTACCCTCTGTAGATTAAAGATTCTCCCCGAGATGTTTTTACTATTTTATAATCAGCATCACCGTCTGGAGGAATCGGGAGCGGAGGATGCTGTTCCAGTTGTTCTTCCTGCTGCGAAACATCTGCCGACTTAGCCTCCGCCGGGAACCCTAGAAATTCTTCTTCGGTTTCTACGTGGTTAGGATTATGGTTGTGGCAGTGTTCGTTTGCACGTACAAGCTTTCCGTTGGACAGTAGTAACGTTCCCATAGGACATTGAAGCCTTTTCACCTCAGCGCATCGATAGTAGATGCTTCCATCCTTACGAATCCACGTGTACCAATAGCGATAGCCTCGACAAACAAGTATCTTGTTGGAGCCTTCTTCAATAAACTTGTAATCAGTTATTCCGTCGGTTTCAGGAATCGTACGGATGCGCTCATCCGTCTCATGCTGGGACTTGGAAGAGGTCTGATGTGCACCATGCGATTGCGTATCGACATTGGCAGCGACTGCTTTCTTCACCTGACCCGGTGGCGGATGATTATGGATGATTTGTGCCTCGTTAGCCGCGTTCTTGAGAACACCATTGATTAGCAGATAAACACCAGCGGAACAATGATTACTTCTTGCCCAAATACATCTCCAGTGCGTAGTTCCGTCGTTTCTTTGGTAATTTAAGCGGAATCGGTGATTGTCGTGTATTAGAATGTCGTTCCCAACACGATTCTTAACAATCTTGTAATTCTTGGTTTCTTTTGCTTCCGGTGATCCTGTTTGATCAGAGTTATTCAGCGAATGCGAGTGTTCATGTTCTCCTGTACTGAGCAAGCGTCCATCCGGGCGTAATCTAACATATGCATAGCATTTGTACCGTTTGCGATGGGCACAGCGCCAGACTGCCGATCCATCACTTCGGTTGTATGACAGGTAGTAACGGCGATCTTTGAAAATGAGAGTGTTCTGATCCTTTCGATTTTTAGCAATAACATAATCGCCGTGATCAATGTACCGTTCCTCGTCCCCGTGTGCCAGTGAAACTTCTTCTGGAGGCGATGGTTGAGCCAACGATCTAGCCAGTAGCAATCCAGATGTGGCAGGCTTAACCTTGAACTGACAATGAGAGAAAAGTAAGTTATTGATTAACACTTACGAAAATAATTTAAAAAAAGCTCACCCCATTTGACGAACCTGCCATGGAAGGCAACGGTTTACCATTTGCTCCTCCACTGTGGGAATGTTCCTTGCCATTGCTGGAGGTAACAATCGTTCCATTATCTCGACAGAAGAGAGCAGCACGGCATGCGCGGGTTTTGAAATGTACACAACGCCAGTACTCGCGACCATTTTTCTTTCGCACAACCAATCGATAGTAATATCCCTTGTGCTCGATAACGTTTCTTCCAAAAGTATTGGAATCTGACGATGACGGTTGTGCATTTTGTGATGTATCCGTTTGGTCCTCTGTTGCTTGAACAGGTGGTTGTGATGGCTGTTGTTGCGTGCTGCTTCCCCCTGGTATAATATTTAAGTAATCGTAAAGAGGGTTCACACGAGTTTGTGCAGCCGGATCTGCCGGTTTGGGCGTTTCAAAATTCGGTTCGTGATTATGATCTACTTGACTGCTCCCAGGTACGATGCGATCATCGGTCATCAGGTGAATGATGACGCGGCAGGTAGCATTGGCACGACATTTCCATGTCGAGCTTCCATCTTGGTTGCGGTTGCGAATAGAATATCTGAAACCCTTGTACAGTAGCGTCATTTGTCCACGGTTGTTTTTGAAAAGTCGATAACTACGTGTTTTCCCTCCAGGAGAAGACACGTTAGACGTAGATTTGGCAGGTAGCACAGCGGAAGAACTCGAAGACAGTTGCCCAGGAGCAGTATGATTATGTTCTGATTCACTGAGCATCTTTAGTTGGTTGTTTGGAAGCATCTTCACCGCAACTCGGCAGCTATCTACTTTGCAAATCCAGATAATACAACTGTCCGGAAGCTCTTTAATCTTACGATAGTGGAATCCCTTCCACTCCAACATATCGCCTTGTCTGTTGTATGCTGTAACTTCATTAGCCTCATTGTCGACAGGTGCTGCAACGGGTGGTTTAGCCACTCTTTCTATCTCCGGTGGCAGATCGTCTAAAGGTCTATGGTTGTGTACGATGGAATTCTGTTCCGGTGTGCCATCTGCATGTATTGTAACAACCACCATGCACGTGTTCCCTCCCATGGAACAGCGCCACACAGTTGATCCATCGGGACGGTCGTTTCGTTTGCAGAAACGATAACTCTTATGGATCAAACATTCGCGGTTGCTCTTATTCATGCTATAATAGTAGTCTGGATGCTTACCGGGTTGAACCGGTGGCTTCGTTTCTGCTGGTTCTTCGACGGTGAGTTCTGAAACAGATTGAAATGAAACTATGAATTGACGTTGACTGCAAAAAGATAGTTAGTTATTCAGTAATCGAATACTGTAGTGCGCCGTCCGTATGCAGTGTTTTGATTCATCATTAAGATCTCTTTATGTGTATAGATTTTATTTGATGAAAACAATTGTTCTGCAGACACCACAAAACATCTCAACCGTTACAGGGGCGAATCCCAAAGCGCTCATGTGTTTTGAAAAATTCGATGCAAACATAGTTTTTTAAAGAACTAGGTTTCAAAAAACATTTATCCATCGCATTTTTATGCAAATGTGATAGTGTTAGTTCATAAATATAAAGCATTACTGAGCTAAATTACCGCATAATCTCATTAAAAATCAAAGTACAAATACACAACCCTAAGAATATATTTTCCTATATAAAACAATGTAAAGTAATATAGTATGGAGTGCCATGCCCACACCCTTTTGGTGTGCAGGTGCATGGAAATCAAAAGCTATAGAGGAATTATCTTGAAAATCACCTGATAAATCTCGAGCAACTGTTCACGACAATGACAGAACGATTTCCGGAAAAGACAGAAGAATAAAACAATCGAGTTGGTCAGACGTACCACACGCGCTTCGAGCAAAACTGTTTTCGGCGCATAAGTTCAAGTAAGCGAAGAGCAGTAACCCGCTAAAATCGAAGGCCTTAAGCAACAGACTAGTCTATGGATCAATTTTCGGCTTTAAATCAGCAGCGGCAAAGCCATCCGACCATCATCATGCAGACGAGCAAAATCATCGGTGTGTGATTGCTTGAACAAGGTAAAACATACATAATTCGGAGCTGGTACAACCAATGCACGTATTGCAATTCTATTGACAGACTTCACCCCCGCCTGCTAAATCGAAAAAGGCTAGCTGATCCTCGCAAACAACATACTCGGGCGCGGTCAATCCACAGAGATTCCGTAGAGTACACATATTAGAAACACATGAAGCACAGGAGTTCCAAGCAGACATCAATCTAATAGACTTCGCACGTACCAGGTAGGAAGATCAAGAGTGAACACAACAGCCGGAAACTCTTTGTCAACAGGTGAATGCGCTGAAAGTGATCAACGCCGGCCCACAAACACACAAGGATTCCAGTACCATTAGTCGACTCATGAGCGGTGTCTAGCATCGAAGACCGCAAGCAGTGCACCACAACCTCTGCCGCAGAAGCAACCACAGCAGACTCCTATTCAGGTCCAAGAACCGCATAATGAACCAAGGCTTTCAACGCTATCATGTTGGAGCATGCTGGAACTGTGATGAGAACGGACATCGGTGGTTCATGAACTGGCCAAAACCTCAAGCAGTGTTGTTTTGCTACCGTTGTGAACGGAAATGTTTCTCGCTTCGCAATTGTCTCATCTGCTCAACTAATCAGGAAAACGAACAGGCGAAGTGTTAGTAACTGAGGGACCAGCATCCTCGTAAAACTTCTACGAACTACGAAACATCAATTGGATAATAATAAAAACGAATGGAGACAATAGACCACATGCAAACATTCTCGGAAGGCAACTGACGGGTTTGCTAAACATCGACGCGAACTGTTTAATGATAAGGGGAAGTACGACAAGGATCATCGAAGAGTTGAACCTGAAAAGGGGTGTCTTGCGCGGTGATATCCGAACAGCGGACGGAACCAAGCACAAAATCACCGAGTTCGTCAAGCTTCCCGTCGCCTAGAATGGGCGCAACGAATACGAATACTGATGTTACTCGTTCCTTCGCTACCGGGTTGTGTAATTCTTAGTATAAACTTCTGGGAGAAGTTTGGAGTGAGAGCCGTATGCAACAAGGTGGATTTAACGCCGGATAAGGAGATAAGTTGATCGGAAGCGATGAAAGAGCTACCCAGAAAGCACACGAAGCGATCGGACGCACTTACAAACACACACATCGGATCGACATCGGAGATCCCAAGCCCAGGAAGTAGCGATGCTACCACATGTCCAAATATGCTCTAGACGAAGTGAACAAGGAGATAGATCGGATGTTAGCCCTTGATGTCATCGAAGCAGTGCTGTTTTTCCCTTTGAATACCCCATTAGTAGCCGTGAAGAAAAAGACAGGCCAGTACAAAGATGCCTGGATGCGCGACACCTGAACTCGATAATGGTGAACGAAGGACACTCGATTCCGCAAATCATTTCGATCATCAGCAACCTCAGTGGGTGCTACTACATATTTTCGATCGATTTAAAAGACGCTTTTCGGTAAATGCCGCTCAAGAACGCGTCTTGCCCAACGACAGCGTTCACAGTCTCCGGTCGAGGCCACTTCCAGTTTAAGGTCGTGCCGTTCGGTTTATGTACCGCAAGTCAAGCGCTAGCCCGTTTGATGACACATCTCTTTGCGGATTTGGAACCTCAGGTGTTTCACTACCTCAATGACGCCATCATCTGCTTGCGGAGCTTCAAGGGTCATCTGGAAATGCTGCGGAAGGTAACCGGAGCGGTTACGACAGGTGAAACTCACAATATCCGCGAATAAGTCAAAGTTTTGCCCCAGGAGTTGAAATAATTGGGGTACGGGCTGAACGAAGGGTGGAAGTTGGACGACGAGAATATCAGCTGTATCGTGAGCTTTTCATCGCCACATAACAGAAAAAATATGCAACGCTTTCTGGGCGTTATAGAACTGGTACAGGATATTCAACGAAGATTTTGCCAAAATCGCCGTACCGCTGACCGAACTAACGAAAGCAAAGAACAAGTTTTGGTGGACACCAGTTGCGGAGAACGAATTTGTCAAATTGAAGTCAAGTATCAACACCAGTTATTGCGGTGTCGGATTGTGCAAAACCGGTCCACATGACCACATAGCTTGTGATGCCAGCGACGTCGCTGTTTAAAAACGCATCGCGCACAGGTGGAAAAAAAGTGGTACCGAAGGACGAACGAGCAGGGGTGATGAGCAAGTTTCACGATTCAGCCACAGTAGCACATCTTGGATTCCATAAAACGCTACAGAAAATTCAAACAGGCTTCTATTGGAGGACACATGCTACGTGCGAAGTTGCAAGGTATGCAAAGCTAGCGAAACCCCGATTCATCGAATGATGCCGGACATGGTGAAGCTGAAATCTGCTAGGATACCATGAGAGCTGATTTCGCTTGACTTCGTCGGGCCACTCATAAGATCAAAGAAAGGAAACGCCGTAATTTTAGTAGTAGTCGACTGGTTAATCAAGTAGGTGATTGCACAACCCACGCGCACCGCAGACACAGAGGCTATGGTAAACTTCCTAGAATAAGAAGTATTCCTCCGATTCTCACGTCCAAGAATCGTTCTCACAGACAACGGGAAGCAGTTTATGTCGCTGACATAAACCGGTCACTTCTCGCGAGGCACTACACCGAACATATGGCTCAGCGTATTACTGACCTATGGCGGATAACGCAGAGTGGATGAACAGTGTTGATAACTTGCAACAGAGCGTTTTTGGGCGAAGATCATTGAAACTGGGACGAGAACCTGGTATCGATCCTAGCTACCATCAACAGTGCAAAACATGAGGTCACAGGGGGTGAGTCCGCAATTTACCATCTTCGGAAGAGAGCTGATTCTGCATACGGATCTGTACAATCAATAGGATCTCAACATGCCGTATGACCTAAAGCTCGCGCAAGATCTGAGTTTGTCGAATCTAAAGCGGATGCAGACATTCATGTTACAACCGATCAGAAACTCGTACGAAAAATCGAAGAAACAGTACAACATGCGCACGAAAGCGGTGGCGTTCAGCGTTGGAAAGCTTGTCTGACCAAGGTCGTTCGGACTATAATCGAAGGTGGATCACTAAAGTTTTTGGTACCAATCTATATGAACTACAATTAACTACAAGTCCGAAAAAATAGAGAGCTACCATGCGAAGGACCAGGAGTCATTTGTCCAGCTATGTCGGCAGGTTTAATTTTGCTAACCAAGAGCTGGGTTGCGGTGAGCAACAACTTGGTAAACTACCTCCCCACCTTAGCAACCAGCGCTTAATCCAGCCTCACAGACGCTGAACGAAAATGCCAAGCAGGGACAACAAAGGCTCGCCGTTTTTGGAACGTGAGAAACCGATTGTCGACTGCATTGATTAGTGAAAACAGCCGGAAACTGTAGAATACGGCTTAAGCTTCCGGAAGGAGCCTCGGAAAAACCTTGAGCCGTTGCACAGGGACGCAGGTAACCGAAGGCGGATCTCTCTGGGCCCTCCACATGCAACGAAAGGTCTCGGGACCAAGCTGCTTCAGAAAAACACATCGAGCGAAGTTTCAGAAGTCACAGGCGTAAATGCACAAGCCGTTTTCGGAGCGTGAGAAACCGAGCTGATACTCATGACCTTCAGCGAACGCAAGAGGAGCGAGTCTGGTGTGAAGAAACAGGTAAAAAAACTGAGCTGTTCAGACCAGCCGTAACTGGAGCGGAAAAAACGCAAACGCTTACGCGCAGGAGATTGAAACCGCCCAAACTTAGGCCGCTTACACAGTGGCGGCGAGAAGCTGAACTGGTGCTGGTACTAACATTAGAATGCGAGAAACCTGCCTGCAGCAAAGTAAAGGGATGATATCAGAGTGAAAGCGGGCAGTCAGCGCAGATCCGCTCGGCTTTCACTCTGACATCACCCATTTGGTTTGCAGCTTGCAGGTTTCCCGTATTTCGCATTCTAATGTCAGTTCCAGCGCCAGCTCAGCTTCTTGCCGCCACTCTGTAAGCACCCTTACTGTTGCCGCAGCGAGAGAAAACGGACATCACCCCCACTACATCTTGTGCTCGCTGGTAACATAGGAGTAAACTTTGACGACGGCATGAGATCTATCGTTTAGGATTTTGAAAACGCAGACTACGGCAGCCTCATTGACACGCTGGTTGCCAAGCTTGTGACGAAGATCTTAACAACGATGACGTAAACGATGCAGCGACGACGTTCTCTAGTATTCTTATTCACTTTATCGATCGGCATGTACAAAAACAAACAATTAGTGCCAATCAACTGTCCTAAGGCGATTAAAAACATCCAAACGATTTGAATGCATTTGAAAAAATATCCAAGTATAAGCTCCTGGCATCACGAAACCACTACTTTCAACTCAACCACGGATGTAAGCATCAAAGCCTCTCGAGATAATTGCGACGAATTTCGTGCCAACTCGAACAAATGTTGGCAGCACCCTCTCAGGTGAAACTTTCTGTACATGAAGACTTTGTCACAAAAAGCCACTTTGCATACTCTGTTTTTCCAAAAATGACCTAGCCTGTCTTCTGAAAAGGGCCAAACTTTTTTTTACCAATTTTTTTCAAATGGCTCTAGTCTAAAAATGACAAGTCCTACAAAAAAATGTTATAGGAGTGATTTTCACAAAATTTTCGAATAAAAATATTGAAAAAATTCTTCAACGACTCCTACACTGAAAAAAATCGATTTTAAAAATTTAAAGTTGATTCCATGTCGATACGACAGGACCTGACGCAGTTCATTTCGTGACTACTTCTTTTCATTAGTCTGCGAAACAAAGCCTTGGTACTACATTCTGTTGAGAAACTTGTATTTCTGCTTCTACAGTATTCGCAGCCAATTCATATAGTACAGGAACAATTGCATCGCTAGTGCTTTAATCCTACTGACTATTCAGCATTCTCCTTGGTTGGAGCCCGAACATAGGACCCTTTGAACCGTTCGACCAAGTTTGAACTTTTGCGTGTAATAATCGATTATCAAAACAACTACCTACTAACTCAGGCCCAAGAAATAACAAACACACTTATCGAAAATAGCCAGCATAAATACTGAAACTTACCAACATCGGATCCTGAATCCGCGACAGTCTCCACCGCTGGCGTCTCCTCGATGTCATCTACATCAGTTTGCTGATGATTGTGCTTCCCGTTGATAACTTCCACGCGACCATCTGTCGTAAGGTTGACCGAAGCCTTACATGTTTTCTTGTTCATTTGGCAAGACCACAAAATCGAACCATCCTGCCTATCTCGAATTTTGCAGTACCGGTATCCACGGTGAACTAAACTGTCCGTATTACGTCGATTCTTGATAATTCGGAAATTCGGCGGACCAGTGGGGCGTGGATAAGGTCGATCGGTGGAGCTGTTAAACCAGACGGACTCGGATGCTGGTTCGTTTTCCGTTTCCCCACCCATCCAGGGCACTTCGTCTCCACCAAGTACTGTTTGCAACAACGAGTGCATAGTCATTTCGGAATCATTCATTGTCTCGTCTGGTTCATTGATTTCAATTACGTCGGATTTTTTAGCCTCCAACATTTCACTTTCGACTTCCGTCGGTTTGACACTTTCATACGGTTTGTGCGAATGTTCGGCATTTTCAACCATTGCGAGTGTGTCGTTGGGGAATAATATGACACCTGCCTTACATCCTCTCTGAGACGCAGAACAGCGCCAAAGTGACGTACCATCAACGCGATCACACTTTTTGGTGTATCGGTAACCGGCGTGAATCATACTAATACCATTCTTACTGTTTTTAACATAATACCACTGGCTATTACCAAAAACTTCGGGATCTATGGGATAACTTGTTTCAAATCCAGAAGTTTCTACATCTTCTTCTTCTTCCATCGTATCCATATCCGTTGGACGTTCGTGGTTATGGTCGTACTCGCTGGCCTTGGCAACCGTTCCATCTGGGAACAAATCCACGGCCGCCCGGCATGTTTTCTTATTCATTTTGCACAGCCATTTAACCGAACCATCCTGTCGAACTCGCACTTTGCAGTATCGGTATCCATCATGAACCAGCGCCTCAAAACCTTTACGGTTCTTAACAATACGATAACCACCTGCAGCTTGTTGTTCAGGTGTGAAATTCGGACAGGAAACAGGCGCAGGTTGGGTGACCAATTTCTGTTGACTGCGTACCGGTGTTATTAACGAATCTTCGGCTACCTCAACGACTTCATCAGCCGCATACTCTTCCGTGACGGGTGATTCCGTTTTTTCATGATCATGATCGTGATCTGCTCCCATATGATGGACAAACCCATCGGCGTTAAGAACAACTTTCATCTTACATATACCACTTTTATACGAACAACGCCATATGATGGAACCGTTAACCCGAGACCATTCCTTGCTAAATCGATGACCTTCGAAGACCAGAGCATCATTTCCTGTAAATGAATTAGAATGAACATGACATGATTTATCTTTCAACTTTAAGCTATTACCTCTTTGATTTTTCGTTATGCGGTACATCCGACTACCATTACCTAGCTCCTGTCGCTCGAGATAGCGTTTATCAGTTTCATGGAAATGCTCGCCGCATTTCTCAACTTTGCCGTTTCGATAAACGATGGCCATCGCACGACACTTGTCATAGTTTCTACGACAGCGCCAAAATACGGCACCATCGACTCGTTCTCTATCTTTGCTGTACTGGTGGCCCTCGTAAATTAGACATTCTCGACCCTTAACATTGGTAGTTATTTCGTAATTTTTCTTAACTTGCTTTTGATCTGCGGGCATCATCACTTCAAGGCTGTTCGTCAGTAACGTTGCCATATCGTCAGTATCTTCCTCCTGATCATCATCGTCTTCAACATCCTCAATGATCATGTAAGGCTGATCGACTTCATCTTCCATCGAATTGTCTAGTTCATTCTCCTGTCCATCAACCACTTTTTCGTGATTGTGAATGCCATGATATTTGACTCTTGAATCTGGATACACGTAAACGCCAGCTGAGCATTTGTTATTATTGGAGCGACACTTCCAGAACGTCGATCCATCCATTTTTAGGTAACGTTTACAATATTTGAAACCCAAGTGAACTAACGTTTCTCCTTTCTTCTTGTTTGGAACTATCTGTAGACTGTCAGCGCTGACTGCGACGGGTTCAGAGTCGTTCATATCTTCTTGTGCCATATCTTCCTCTCCAAACTGTTCACACGAAGCATCTACGTCAACAACGGCTACTTCTTCATCGTCAGGGATAGAGTGTCCCAAAGTAACATCATCGTCTAACCCATTCTGGGCGTGACAATGTGCATTGCCATTGGCATGGGTGATACTGCCATCCAAATATAAATTGACTGCTGCCTGACATCCACCAAGTCGGCATCTCCAGTGAATGGAGCCATCACGTCTGGAGAAGTGACGACAGTACAGATATCCCTGATAAACCAACCGTTCTCGATTATTTGCATTCATAACGATGCGGTACTGAGCTTTCTGACCGCTACTACCCGGAACACCGATCTGATTCTCCTGTATCTTCTGGTGCTGTGGCTTAGAGGATGACGATACATCCGCAACTTCGCCGTCACTGTTGTAATACACATCATCATCATCCACTATCGCTTCCCGTTTAATAGTTATCTGTTAGAAGATATTATTTGTTCATGGTAATTGTTCATTAAAATATACCCACACTTACCTCATCCGTCGTATGATTTAGCTGTGAGGGAGTGTCTTGTGACCGTGTTGACATTGGCTGAAGCAAACTATCATCGCCATCTTTGCTGATGGACTCAATTTCGGAACCAGGCTGAAACTGAGAACAATACATGGAATTAGGTACAAATAAATCTCCTTCACATTCATTGTCACCACTCTTGCCAGCTCACCTTTGATGACCTGGGTGAAATTGACAATTCTTGCAATAGGGGAACAATTGGCCTAAGTTAAGCCAGAAGACCAAGCACCATTTTTAGATGCATTCACAAAAAAAACTTCTATCGCACTAGTAATACGCACATCATATGTTTTTTTCTGAGAATTGAAATAGTAACCAATAGTGAATATGTTTGCCTTAACATTCTATATTATAGGCAGATTATCGAAAAAATAATTTTGGCATGAAAAATACTAGAAAAATATGATGCTCAGTTCGGTTTGACTTAACCTTCTTTAGGTGTTGGGGTCAATATGACCCAAAATGAACATTCAAAATTCGATAACTTTTTAGGTTTGCATAGAAGTTTGGAATTTTTTGACTTTTCCTCTTTCATGGAGAGCAATGATTTTCAACGGAGTTCAAAATTTTTGGACATTTCTGAAGGTCTGCACAAAATGAGTTACGAATAGGGTGTTAGTGGGTTATATTGACCCGGATTTAGAACTCAGTTTTAAGACACATTTTCAGCCAAATCTATATGTACTGGTACATGTGGTTGTTTGTTAGTTTCAATTTTCAGTTTCTGTTTTTGACCTGGATAGTGCAGGGATGGCGGAAATCCAAGTGATGGGCGATTTCTCTGTTCAAGAGATGGTGGATAGCACACACGAATGTTTCGTGATCGCCAGGATCAACGGCATATTTGTGTATAGCTGTTATGCTCTTCCACGGTGGACACCAGAGCAGTACAAAAGGATGTTGGACGCATTTACTGACTCGTTAGTCTGGCGAACGCCGGTTGTTATGAGAGGAAATTTTAACGCTTGGGCCGTGGAAGGGGGGAGCAGGCTGACCAACGCAAATGAATACAGCCTATTGGAAGCACTGGTAAAGCTGGACGTGAAGCTGTGCAACGAATGTTCCGCTACCACATTCCGTAAAGACGGCCGGGGAACTATCATCGACATAACATTCTGCAGCGCGTTGCTGACGGATAACATGAATTGGCGAGTTAGTGAGCAGTACACACATAGTGACCACCAAGCGATCCACTACATCGTTGGATGGCGAAATTATACAGTAACGCCGAGAGTGAGGGCTGGCAAGCGAAAGTGGAAAATAAAAGACTTCGACAAGGAATTTATTGTGGAAGCACTTCGTGCTGACAACGTCACTCCAATTCCGAGTGCCGATGAGCTGTTAGAAACAGTAGCTAGGGCATGCGATGTAACAATGGCTAGGAAAATGGAGCCGATGAACTATCAGCGTCCAGCGTACTGGTGGAACGAAAGGCTCAGCATCTTCCGGGCTGTCTGCCTAAAAACCAGAAGCCGCGTTCAAATAGCAAGATCTGAGGAAGTCAGAAAAGAATGTAAGGTAACATCCCGAGCGGTTAGGGCCGCTTTCAAACGCGAGATGGTGCCAAGCAAGTCCATCTGCTAGAAGGAGCCGTGCTGAAAAGTAGACGCTAACCACTGGGGCAATGCTTACCGTGTCGTTATGGCCAGGATCAAGCGTCCAATGACGCCAGGCGAAATGTGCGCCGACAAGCTGAAAATTATCGTGGAGGGCCTTTTCCCGAAGCACGACCCAACCGCATGGCCGCC
This sequence comes from Topomyia yanbarensis, assembly GCF_030247195.1. NCBI lineage: Eukaryota > Metazoa > Arthropoda > Insecta > Diptera > Culicidae > Topomyia > Topomyia yanbarensis. The sequence continues at coordinate 62,851,911 of NC_080670.1, forward strand.
TACACCGTACGTTGATGTAGACGGTGGAAATGCAGGTGACAATCAAGTTTCCAAAGACGAGCTCCTAATAGTGACAAAAGGGCTGAAAGCGAAGAAAGCTCCCGGACCGGATGATATCCCCAACGTGGCAGTGAAGACTGCGATCCTGGCGTTTCCGGACATGTTCAGGATAGTCCTACAGAAATGCCTGGACGATGGCTACTTCCCGGATAGATGGAAGATCCAGAAGTTGGTTTTGCTGCCAAAGCCACGGAAACCACCAGGAGATCCAGCATCGTATCGGCCTATATGCCTGTTGGACACTTTCGGCAAGCTCCTGGAAAGGGTCGTCCTCAACAGGCTGACGACCTACGCTGAAAGTGAGAAAGGACTATCGCAGAGGCAGTTCGGGTTCCGGAAAGGGATACTGTGTCGTGACTACGATCGACGTGAAGAACGCATTCAACAGTGCTAGCTGGGGAGCGATCACCGCAGCGCTGCACAGAATGCAGGTTCCGGACTATCTGTGCAAGGTTCTGAAAAGTTACTTCCTGAACCAAGTACTGGTCTACGAAACACACATGAGCAAGAGGTCGATTAGGGTCACGGCGGAAGTACCTCAGGGCTCCATACTCGGCCCAACGCTTTGGAATATAATATACAACGGAGTGTTAACACTGGAACTGCCCAGGGGAGTTGAGATCGTCGGCTTTGCGATAACCGGCGAGACCCTTGAGGTCAGCAACTGTAAAAAATCCAGCGTGTCGAGATCAGCATCAGGGGACAATCCATCCCATCGATACGTGCGCTGAAGCATCTGGGTGTGATGGTTGACGATCGGTTAAATTACAACAGCTATGTCGACTATGTATGTGAGAAGGCTGCGAGCACAACTAACGCATTGGCAAGGATTATGCCGAATCACGGAGGAGCTAGAGGCAGTACGAGACGTCTCCAGGTGGGTATGGCGTACCGGGCCGGGCTACTGCGCTGAACTCAAAGCGGAACCGGACGAAGTTGACAAGCACGTTTCGCTTAATGGCTGATGTCGCGAGTGCGTACAGAACGATATCGTCGGAGGCGGTATGAGTAATTGCCGGGATGACTGATATAACAGTAGATAACATCGTGGAAGAGATGTGCCGCGACGAGCATATCTGGGACGCTGTCAACAGAGTGGTTACGCGTATACTCTCCGAACTGCAGAGGAAGTGGTGTAGAGACCAACAAAGTAAAATTGGCTGAAACCACAAATCGAGTTTTGGGAGAAATTCCGCCGCCGGGAAACTCTCCGACAGTGTAGACCAGGTCCACCGCCGGGGACCAGTTGGGTAGAACGCGATGTCGCACCGGATCCGGGTCATCGGGGTGCCAGCGAGCCGGACGTCATGCTTCACCGGAATCGCCGGACCGACCTCGACACCTACCGGGTGGCCCGTTAGTAGGCTAGATCCACCGCCGGGGATTAGACCGAGTAGACCGCGTCGAATAGCTAGAAGTGGGTCGTTGGGGCGCCAGTGAACCGGAAACTACGCTCCATCCGAAATCGCTGGATGGACCTCAGCACGTACTGGCTGGCCCGTTGAGTAGGCTAGGTCCACTGCAGGGAACAGGAGCTAAATGGCTCAAGAAATCAGCATCTAAACGGCCCACTGGGACGGCGACGTAATTGAAGCAAGAGAAGAGTCGAGAGTCATAGGTCGAGCCACTCCATGAACCAGAAGAGGCTCTGAGATACAGTAGAAGAAAGAGGTGACGTAGGTCCGTGGGTAAAAAGGGCGCAAAAAGTAAGCATTGTTTTTAGTGGTTAGGCACGAACGTGAATCGTGAGTCCCACACAGTGCCAATACACTACAGGCCGGGCTTTTGAAGCTTTTTAAACCTTACTATAAAAACATACATACTCACATACATACACACAGACATTTTGCGATGTCGAAAAACTGAGTCGAATGGTATATGAGACTCGACCCTCCGGGTCTCGGTTAGAAAGTCGGTTTCTGGAGCAATTGCATAACTTTTCTATATGAGAAAAGCAAAAACAGTTAAATGGTTGCACAGTAGTAAAGCAATTATATCTTCCGGGATGTTTAATGATAATCCAAGACCTTCATTTTGATGATATAGTCACAGAGAACAGACATCCATGATCGAACAAAAATATTTAAAAAGTTGCCAAATGAATTATTGTGTGTGACTTTGTACGTATTGTCGTGTATACGATTATAATATTTTATAGCAATTTTTTCGAATAGCTGAATTTATTACAGTGTATAAATGTACACTCGACTTAACCTTTTACACATGTTAAATTAATCGATTAAGCACTAATACACATAGTCGCCTAACTAGCTGGGCTGTCGAATAAATGTCGAGTGTAGATGAGAAGCTGGTTATTATCATCTAGACTACCGACGAACAAACAAGTGTTTTTAATTAGTGCGAATATCCGAAACATCTTGAAGCAGAAGTTGTGTAGCCAGCGTATCTCCTCCTCTCTCCGTCCCCGCCTTGGACAGTTTCCAGCTCATCCACTTCCGTCAACCGGGATTCCGCCTTGGACAGTTTCCAGCTGGCCTACTTTCGTCGGCCGGAGTTACAAAAGTGTAAGAACTTAAACTTAGGGGGTGGGCGTAGCGTATTGGTAAATCGATTGCCTTGTACACAGCGCACCTGGGTTCGAGTCCCGACCCCGCACATAGGGTTAGAAATTTTTCATGAGAGATTTTTCTAACCCGAAGAGGCGAATGACCTTAAGGTTAAAACCTCTATATCGAAATTAAAAAACTTAAACTTAAGGGTTTGGGTCCTTATAGTTGGCGACGAGAAAAAGAGGTTAGTGCGTGCAAAGGAAGTTTTTTTTTTGTTAAATCGTGGAACTTCAGACAGCAGTAATTTCGCAATTTTGTCCCACGTGGGCAACGGTAAAAGTGCGTGACACAGTGAGGCTTTCAGCTATTATGCTATGGTGGTGACAAAAAAATCAGACCAAAATTAATTTTTAATGAAAAGTGATACTTTTTAACAAAAGAACGCCATTTTATTTGGTGGCGTCGTTTTTTTTATAACAATATATGCTTTGTTTAATACAAATAATAAGAGTGCTCGTTTTTCTTTTGAATTAGGTGTGAGTTACGGAAAAATGTTTAAGCAGCTAAGTTGGCTGAAGAGACGACACGGATTTTGCAACTTTCTGGCTGGCGCTGGTTGTTTGACGGGATTTGATTTGCTGGCAAGGTAAGCCGCCTAATTTTTTTTTTGCGAGTTTTTATAATTTTGGTTTAGTGTATTTACCATGGCTCAATTGAATATAATTATCGAACCCTACCGTATGGGTTGTTCCTTTACGGATTGGGCCGAAAGGCTGGATTATTTTTTCATTGTTAATAAAGTACCAGAGGATTCCAAAAAAGCCCATTTTATCGCTTTGTCTGGACCTACCGTTTACACTGAACTAAAAATGCTCTTTCCAAATGGAAAATTGACTACCGCAACTTATGTGGAAATTATAACCAAATTACAAAACCAAGTCGGATTTAATCAAACGGTTGAAATTTAACAACCGAATTCAATTACCGAATGAATCAATTGAGGATTTTGTTCTAGCTTTGAAACTTCAAGCAGAATTTTGTTCATTCGGAAATTTTAAGGATTTGGCTGTTATAGATAGAATAATTTCTGGGGTTCGCGATCCCGCTTTAAGAAAACATTTAATAAATGAAGGAAATATTACTCTTGAAGCGGCTGAAAAGTTCTTGACCACCTGGGAAATGGCGGATAATAACGCGAAGAAATTTGGAACTAACACAATGAATGAAATAGCGAGTGTACATGTCGATGGCGACTCTGGACAAATTGCTTCCATGAATGCTCACTCTCATTCAACTAAATTGCGTCGTACATACGAGACAGCAAAGAGAATCTTTTCTTCAAACCAAACCGGCAAATTAAATGTTAAGGATACAATGGGTCACGTGTATAGGAACAAGTTTCCATATTTTTCGGAAAACCGTGGTGAATCCGACGAATGGCGTAGGAACCAGAGCCGTCAACGTCCGGATTATTCAAATTATGTATGCAATTTTTGTGGTGTCAAAGGGCACATTAAACGAAAAAATTTTAAATTAAGGAACATGCAGCGTGACTCGGTGAAATTCGTGGATGGAACTCAGCAGCCATGGCCAAGCAGTTTTAGCGGATTATACGAAATCTTCAGCCGGATGCAAACGGAGGACTCGGGCAGTGACGAAGATCGAGACACAGGTTGCAATTGGAAACGCAACAATCATGGCACATCGGACGCAACTGCGTCAGGACAGCAAGGATAAGTTCGTGCGACCCAATGTGATTGTACCACTCCGGATACCAGGCGGGAATACCTGCAACAGCGACGACGAAGAACCATTCAAAGGATATCCGGAAGCTGACCTACAATACGGAAAAGGAACAAAACGTAAACATGCCTTAGATGAGTCGGCGAAGGTCGGTCCAAGGCGTTCGAAGAGAGTTCGAGGGGCAAAGGCCAAACAAGATACGGATTTTATTTTCTGGTAATGTTTAACTATCGAGTATCACTTGTATTTTATATTTGAATTCTGAATTGTTTACTTAAATTATATTGGAATTTCTGAAATAATCAATTTATTCCTTTTGAATTTTGCTATTGCTTTTGTAAAAGGGAAGAGCTATAATATTTTATAGCAATTCTTTCGAATAGCTAAATTTATCACAGTGTATAAATATACACTCGACTTAACCTTTTACACATGTCAAATTAATCGATTAAACACTAATACACATAGTCGGCTAACTAGCTGGGCTGTCGAATAAATGTCTAGATGAGAAGCTGGTTATTCTCATCTAGACCACCGACGAACAAACAAGTGTTTTTTTTAATTAGTGCGAATATCCGAAACATCTTGCAGCAGAAGTTTTTTTAACCACCGTATCTCCTCCTCTCTCCGTCCCTGCCTTGGACAGTTTCCAGCTCATCCACTTCCGTCAGCCGGGATTCCGCCTTGGACAGTTTCCAGCTGGCCTACTTTCGTCGGCCGGAGTTACAGAAGGGTAAGCACTTAAACTTAAGGGTTTGGGTCATTATACGTATGAATCTAATTGTGAGTCCTATGGTGGTGTGTACGAGGGAGATGTGAGTTTTAGCGTTCGAGTTCAGGGGTGCATATCTGTCTGGGCAGGTATTGGTGTTCACTAATTGTGTAATAGTGTGATCGCGAAGGGCGCGAACGTTTATAAGCGTGTAAATAACTTCGCGTGTATAAATTCGATTTTATAATCGACTGGCCATTCGCATACTCGCGTGTATTCTTAATTTTTAGTGTATGGTAGAGATCCTCCAAGAGAGTCAGTTTCCTTATATCACTAGAGTTCCCGGTCATGTCATCATGGAACGTATTGTCTAGTGAATATGAGCGTCATTTTTTATTGGGCCAACTGGAGGCGTAAGTCTAGGATGTTAGGATCGTGAATCGGGACGTGACCGCGTTTGTAAATTTGTGGAGACCGCGTTTGTAAATTTATGGGTACTGAGACGTTCACTTTATTACCGAGGTGTTTTAATGTTAGCGAGATTGCGGGCGTAATGGATGATTGCAATTGTATTTTCGCATGGATGATTGCAATTGTATTTTCGCGTTTGTGACCAGGTTTGTTATTGCGAAGGCCACGTTTGTACTTTTGGAGTGAGAGATTGTGAGTGTAAACGAAAGAATAAGCAATTTCTTATATTAGTTGTCATGTACCTGAATAACATGTATAATTTAGTACGCACAAAATTATATGCTAAATAATGTTACGCTATTTTAGCGTACCCTGCAGAAACGAGAATAAAAGCAACTGCATTTGAGATGTCAGTTTCTCTTTACAGTACGTGATTCAGAGAGATTAGCAGTGTTTTCTTTAAATATAAAAGAGTTCACTTTTCTCGGTCCGCTTAAAGTTGAAGTGTTTCTGAATAGTCGGTTCCTGCATCTGGTGTTCCTGCCTGCTTCTACTGCACCACCTCCCGGACGGACGGATCATACCTTAGTGAGTGTTAGTACGAATTTACTTTGAGATATAGTAATAAAAGGAAAAATAACATGCCGAATAAAAGAAAAGAAAAAAAAGAAGGTACACATGAGTAGTGGAAAAGCAAACTACTAGAAGTACAACAAAAACGGACTAATGAGGTAGAAGAAACGAACATATGTAACATGCAATCAAACTACTATTATCACAACACAACAAACTAATAGGCTCCTACCTCTACACCTCTATAAATCGGCCTGTGTACGATGACGAAGCCGACCAATAAATCGAAATGCAATGACCCCCATTGCAAGTCGTGTCCACAAACACTGCCATTAAGGTGCTGAACATTGTTTGTAAACACAGCCCACAGAAAAAAAGCCATTCATGGTGACCCGCCAGTCGGCCACGCCAGTGCGCACAGCCTGATGGTTGAACGTTAGCTAGGGCTGGCGCAGAGTATGAATAAACATAAAAAGGTCCATGCGCCCCCTTGGTCTCCTCGATGCGCCACTATGGAGGTGTTATGCAATAACCATCTTAAAGCAATTGTCTGTCAGAGGTGCATTAGCACTGATGCACGCAATATGCTTGATGATGTTTTCAATACCGTCAAACCCCTCAACCTAGGAGAGGGATGAAACTTGTAGGAATGAAAATTGAAGATATTAAAAAATGTATTTTTGGGGATCATCCAAATATAACGAGCATTAACTTCATAAGCATTTAAAGAAGAGACTTCGAATATTCAGCAAAAATATTCGTAAAAGCCATCTACACAACTTTTCCAAAGACGTTAGCCTATTTCTCTCACGAAAAAAAATTGTTGAAAGATCTCACGTATAATCGCTGCAGCAAATAAAAAACCTTGCTATTTTAGGTGACTGTTCCAGAAGCACTATTGCCAAATTACTTTGAAAATGGAAAAAAATAAAATAGCCAAATTACTTTGAAAATACACGAGATCAGCCATTGTTGTAATATGGAAAGTTGTTTATTTTGATAATTCAAACCTTTTTACGGAACATACCGAACTGTTGGAAACACTGGACTCCGACGACGGTGCTGGCGAACCCAGCGTGAGAAGAAACCTTGCTAGTGTGAAAGATTAGAGAGAAGACAGGTAGTTTGAAGAAGTAGAAGTAGAAAATGAATAGAAGGAAAAGGACGCTATTAGCACGTGAAATATTAAATTAACTTAAATCTAGATTTCGGAAACTTTATTTCCTTTTGTAGAACAACAAATCCAGCTAGACAGTACCATCAGTACAGTTTGCTACGTTGAGGATCGGTAGTGCGGGTGGACCAAAAAACTATAATTTTTAACTATGATTACTGAAATCTTTACTCAAACCAACTAATACGATATTTGAATTTGCAGTTGAGCTGAATTAAACCGAGCTGCTACAAAAATTGTGTTTTAGCCACTCATCCGAACACCTAACCAACAAACTCAAAAATTATAACCTCAACCAGGATGCCGGAAGGTGAATGCAACAAGTGCGATGGTTCGGACACCGAGGAAATGGTCAGTTGCAATGACTGCCAGGCTTGGTTCCACTTTGAATGTGTGGGTGAGTCCCCCGGAGTAGAGGAAAGGCCTTTCCAATGTGAAAAATGTGCGGCTAAGAAGGACCAAATGGCGAAGAAGGCAGGGAAACCCGATCCTAATATGCCTCTCAAGAACGCTTCCTTCCAACCGCCGGATGCCACCGATCAATCGACCTCCGTCGAGGGCCATATGTCCACCATACCGCAGGGAAAGAGAGGAAGTTTCCCAACAAGCAAAATGGCTGTCGTAGATGACGGAAAACCGTCCGCAAATGAGTCCGCGACGGTTGAGTCCCGCATGCAACTCGCATTACTTCGGTTGGAGCAAAAAATGGCCCAGGAAGAGGAAGAGTTGGCAATCGCCAAGGCAATCCGCAAAAGGCAGATCGAATGTGAGAGGATTTTGGCGGAGAGGCAACTGCAACAGGAGAAGGAACTGAACGAATTGAAGTTGGTTCAGGAACGTGCGATGCTTGAGAAGCGGCTGACAGAACAGGAGGAGTATCGAAGGCGACAGAACGAGCTACGGAAAGAATTCGAGCGTCGCAGTTCTTCTCTATCGTTAGATGCTCATGAATACCATGCAGCTAGCGATTATAGGCTAGAGAAAACACTTCCTGACATGGAAATAGAATCGAAGCTCGGAGCAGTATCAAAAGTTCGGCCGTCATTTATGACTGATGGAGAGCGCCCCCCACAGATAAAACCACTGACTCTAAATACTGACCCACCTGAGTCCAATTCTGAGGGAGAAGTAGAGAGCACTGTCTCTTCACACGAGGACGACGACGCTTCGCTACGAGAGAAGCGAACGGAGACAGGGTCTCGATTCGAACGGGGGCCAACAAGAGCTCAACGATTGGCACGCCAAGTGCTGTCCAAAAAACTCCCAGTATTTAGTGGCAAATCAGAGGAGTGGCCACTATTCTACAGCAGCTTCGTCAATTCAACAGAAGCTTGTGGTTTCACCGAGGTAGAGAACCTTATCAGGCTGCAGGAATGCCTTAAAGGACCAGCTTTAGAATCAGTTCGCAGTAGATTGCTGCTGCCAGCTGGGGTGCCTCAGGTAATAGCTACACTTCGAATGCTTTATGGTCGTCCGGAGCAACTCATTTATTCGCTGCAGCAGAAGGTCAGACGAACAGATCCGCCAAGAGCCGACAAGCTCGACACGTTTATTCCGTTCGGAATGGCCGTACAGGAATTGTGCGATCATTTGGAGGCTGCAGATTCTAAGGATCATCTAGTCAATCCTTCCTTGATCCAGAAAATGGTAGACAAACTCCCGGCGCCTACGAAACGAGAATGGGTACAGTATAAACGATTCTCTGAGAAAGTGACACTCCGTACATTCGCCGAGTTCATTTCAATCATTGTCAAAGAAGCAAGTGAGGTTACCCTTGTCGTTGAGTCCAGGTTACCAAGCTACAGCCGAACGGAAAAGCCACGGGCAAGAGAGCGAGCATTTGTTCATACTCATTTTCTAGATCAGAAAGGAACATCGCCTAGTGCATCGAAGCCCTTCCCCATATGTCGCATATGTGAGAAAGATGGCCACCGCATTCGAAATTGCGATGAGTTTCGTCGTATGAAACCGCAACAACGGCTCGCGGCTATACAAAATTGGAGGCTGTGTGAACGATGCCTAAACGAGCACGAAGGCTGGTGTAAGTTTAAAATTACTTGCAACGTAGGTAGTTGCCGTCATCATCACCATCCGTTGGCTCATCGTGAAGTATATAGCAATACCAACCTACCGAGCTCTGCGATGCCAGCTAACAGCAGCGCGGGCCAGCACCATGCGCATCTCGCCTCTAAACTTACAGTCATCTTCAGAATAGTTCCGGTAACGATACACATCGGGTCGAAATCGGTAACTACCTGTGCATATCTGGACGACGGTTCAGACATGACATTGATCGAAGACAGCTTGGTGCGTGAGCTCGGTGCAGTCGGTAAACCACAACCATTAACCCTAAAATGGACGGGCAACATCGTTCGTCAAGAACCAGCTTCGCAGTGCTTGTCATTGAAGATTCAAGGAGGCACTGAAGGGCGTTTGCTCCATCTAGCTGATGCACACACAGTAAAAAAACTTTATTTACCACAACAGACGGTTAACTTCAAGGAGGTGATAGACCAGTATCAGCATCTTCGTGGACTTTGCGCAGAAGAACAAGTCGGGGAAGAACCACGCCTGCTGATTGGGCTCAACAATATTTACTTGTTTGCACCTTTAGAATCGCGGATAGGGGGAGTGGATGAACCGATTGCGGTGCGCTCATACTTAGGCTGGACGATATATGGACCAAAACGAGTCACTCCTGCACGAGGTTTTCTCGCCGCCCACGGTGGCTTAACAAATCAACAACTGCACGGCCAAATGCGGGAATATTTTGCGAGTGAGGACTGTGGAGCTGTTGCCGAACCGATGCTCGAGTCAGAAGCAGATCGACGAGCGAAACTGATCCTGCAGAACACGACTGTCCGCATCGGAGACCGTTTCGAAACAGGCCTTCTGTGGAGGAGCGATGACTGTCACCTTCCCGATAACTATCAGATGGCATTCAAGCGCCTATGCAGTCTCGAGCGTCGCCTGAAAAAGAATCCAGTCTTGGAGGAAGCAGTAAAACAACAGATCGAAAGTTATCAGGAGAAGCAGTACGCACATGTAGCTACCCAAGCCGAGCTAAGAGAGGCTGATCCCACTAGAATCTGGTACTTGCCACTGAATGTGGTTTTAAATCCCAAAAAGCAAAATAAGGTACGTCTTGTGTGGGATGCAGCCGCCCAAGTAAATGGAGTGTCGCTCAACTCACAGTTACTCGCGGGTCCGGATCTGCTAACGTCATTACCAGCAGTAGTTCAGCTGTTCCGTCAGTTACCAGTGGCGTTCGTCGGCGACATCTGCGAGATGTACCATTAGTTGCGGATTAGAAAGGAAGATAAGCACTCACAACGCTTTTTGTATCGGACCGACCCAGCGGCGCCCCCAGACGTGTTCCTGATGGACGTGGCTACGTTCGGGTCTGCATGCTCGCCAGCATCGGCGCAGTATGTAAAAAATCTCAATGCGAGTCAACATGCTGACCTATTTCCTGCAGCCGCCAAAGCGATAGTCTGTAATCACTACGTGGACGACTATTTAGATAGTGTTTCGACCGAGGAAGAAGCTATTGAGCGAGCAAAGCAGGTGCGGCAAGTGCACTCCAAGGCAGGCTTCGTAATTCGCAATTGGGTTTCCAATTCCGAGAAATTCATGCGGGAAATGGGAGAAACTAAGCACGGCGAGAAAATTGCGCTACACCAAAGCACCAGTGCTGGAGCCGAACGAGTATTGGGTATAGTGTGGTATCCAAAAGAGGACGTTTTTAGGTTCTCGATAACAATTCGCGACGATTTAATGCCCTATCTCACTACTCATGAGCGTCCGACAAAACGAATCGCTCTCAGCTGCATTATGAGCTTGTTCGACCCATTGGGATTACTGGCGCTATTTACAATCCATGGGAAAATCATCATCCAGGACCTTTGGCGACTTGGTTACGACTGGGACGACAAAATCGACGACGGAAGCTACAAAAAATGGACGCAGTGGAGATTGTTATTGCCCCAAATTGAGCAAGTATCCATTCCTCGTTGCTATCTACAGGGTGCACCACCTGAAGCTTACGGTTCACTGCAACTACACGTATTCGTGGATGCTAGCGAGCAGGCATATGGTTGCGTCGCATACTTTCGGCTGGTGACGGAAGACGGGGTGAAGTGTGCGCTGGTAATGGCCAAAACGAAAGTGGCATCTCTGAAGCAGATATCGATACCCCGCATGGAGCTCAACGCGGCGGTGTTGGGGGCACGTATGCTGAACAGGGTCTGTGCGAATCACGAGCTGAAAGTCACAAAGCGTGTAATTTGGTCGGATTCCAGGACAGTTTTATCGTGGATCCGCTCCGAGCAACGCAAGTACAAACCCTTCGTGGCATTTCGCATAGGAGAGATCCTGCAAGAAACGAAGCTTGACGAGTGGCGCTGGATTCCAACGAAGCTGAACATTGCTGACCTACTCACTAAGTGGGGAAATGGGCCTTGTCTAGAATCGATGGGACCCTGGTTTTGCGGACCTTACCTTATTTGCGGTCCTGAGGATTTGTGGCCTGCTCAACCTCTACCACCGCCGGATACGACGGAAGAACTCAGGACGTCGCATTTGTATCATACCGCTGTTATTTCTGAACCATTGATCGACGTTTCACGTATCTCTCGATGGAATGTGCTGTTGCGCACAGCCTGCTGTGTTATTCGATTTATATCAAACTGCCGACGTAAGGTGCAGCGGATGCCAATTGAGGTGATAGACGTACCGGCGAATATGCTGCGATCTGTTGTGAAGCATCATGATTCAGTACACGTCCCATTGAAACAGACCGAATACGAGAAAGCTGAACACATATTATGGAAACAGGCGCAAAGTGAGTACTATGCGGACGAAATAGCTACCTTGCAGCGAAATAGAGAGCTTCCCAAAGAAAAATGGTTGCCCATAGAGAAGTCAAGCGCTTTGTATCACCTCGAGCCATTTCTGGACGAATTTAGCGTATTGCGCGTCAGTGGGCGAATAGAAGCAGCAGAGTATGTGCCATATGATACGCGGTTCCCAATCATTTTGCCGAGAAAACATCCGATTACGGAACGTGTAATTGAACATTATCATCAGCGCTATGGCCACTGCTACAGGGAGACGGTCGTAAATGAACTTCGCCAACGGTTCCACATTTCAACAATTCGAGCATCCGTGTCTGGAGTAATGAAGCGATGTCAGGAGTGCAAGATCCGAAAGTGCAAACCCATAACACCCAAAATGGCCCCGCTACCGGTCGAGCGACTTACACCGTATTGTAAACCTTTCAGCTACGTTGGCTTAGACTACTTCGGACCGATAGACGTCACGGTTGGAAGACGAGTGGAGAAACGCTGGGTGGCGCTTTTCACGTGCCTTATCACGCGTGCAATCCACCTGGAGGTGGCACACCGTCTAAATAGTGATTCATGCATCATGGCTATTCGACGGTTTGTACTGCGAAGAGGACCACCGATCAATATCTTCTCGGATAATGGCACTAATTTCAAGGCAGCAAATAAGGAACTAAAAGAGCAGATCAGCCGTATTGACACTACATGTGCAAACGTGTTCACGAACGCCCGCACCCGCTGGAGTTTCAATCCACCCTCCGCCCCGCATATGGGGGGCATATGGGAACGCATGGTACGCTCCGCAAAATCAACTATGCAAGCGCTGAACGCGGATCATCGGATGAATGATGAGATTTTGCTTACCGTGATCGCAGAAACCGAAGAGATCATCAACTCCAGACCGCTGGTGTATATGCCAGAAGAATCGCCCCATTCTGAAGCCCTCACGCCGAACCATTTCATCCGAGGCAGATCATCCGGTTTACAAAATCTAGCCATCGTACCAACTGACCTAGCAGATGCCCTTCGTAGCACTTACAAGCGTTCGCAGTACGTGTCGGATGACCTATGGAAGCGATGGATAAAAGAGTACCTACCTTCGCTGAACCTACGAACCAAATGGTTGGAAGAGAGCAAGCCTTTGGAACCTGGAAGGCTAGTCTTCATAGTTGATGATAATGGCCGAAACGGATGGGTACGTGGTGTAGTGGTAAAGGTTTTCCCCGGCAAGGATGGGCGAATAAGGCAGGCTACGGTACGCACAGCACACGGAGAGTATCGGCGACCAGTGGCGAAATTGGCGCTCATTGAGATGGAGTCTTCGGGTAAATCTGACCAGAAAGCTGGTTCTGGACAAGGTTTACGGGAGGGGGAACTGTTGGAAACACTGGACTCCGACGACGGTGCTGGCGAACCCAGCGTGAGAAGAAACCTTGCTAGTGTGAAAGATTAGAGAGAAGACAGGTAGTTTGAAGAAGTAGAAGTAGAAAATGAATAGAAGGAAAAGGACGCTATTAGCACGTGAAATATTAAATTAACTTAAATCTAGATTTCGGAAACTTTATTTCCTTTTGTAGAACAACAAATCCAGCTAGACAGTACCATCAGTACAGTTTGCTACGTTGAGGATCGGTAGTGCGGGTGGACCAAAAAACTATAATTTTTAACTATGATTACTGAAATCTTTACTCAAACCAACTAATACGATATTTGAATTTGCAGTTGAGCTGAATTAAACCGAGCTGCTACAAAAATTGTGTTTTAGCCACTCATCCGAACACCTAACCAACACGAACTTATCAGAAATATACAGTAATGTTTGCGTTTATATCAATACTCGTTTACTGCCGCTCTACGCATAGTTGTCCTATGTGTATAGGGAATCCCATAGCACATGGGACAGTTATGCTTTTAGCGGCAGTTTACATCACCCTCGATTATATCACGGTTTTGTCTCGATTTGAAAAACAGACAAGGCACACTACGATTTGATCCAATTAAGCCACATGTTGTGTCCTGGCACTTTTAGGATTTTTTTACGATTGATTTGCTTATTTACATGTAGGGTTATGAGCCTGTTATTGGGTTTCGGACTATTCCGTTAAGGGTTTATATATGATGAGGTCGGTCAAAAAGTCAAGATTTTTTATTTTTTATCTTAAAGTATAGATTCTTAAGAAAGTATCTAAAATTTTTATAGAGGTCTAAGCAGTAGAAGCAAAGTTGTAGCGCTGTTCATCTTATCCCTTTGCATGAACGGAGGGCGTGGCGCGAAACTTTAAACGTGAATTATCTTCAAATCATGTTTTACCAAAAATGTTGTTGCAATGTCTAGGGGTGTATCTTTCGGCCGATTCCAATTTAGTTTTAAATTCCTATTCGCCGTGTCCTTGAGGGACCGTCTGGTGTATCGGGTAAACAAATCGCCTTTTTTTATTCGGTTAATTGTTAGTTACCAGCAGAAGAATCTAACAAAATAATGAGAAAACCAAAATACGCACGATGTGGTAGGTATGCCGAGATATGTATTTTCTCTTGAATTGATTACCTTTTCTTTTGAAAGGACATCATCAACAATTGGAGATGGAACTATTTCTATGAGTGTTGAAACAACGGGAACTGAATGGTAGTCTCTTCGAATACACTGATTGGTCATGATATTTGTCCAAAACCTCAACGTGCCAGATTCCTTTAAGTTTAGCTTTGGGAGGTTCAACAACTTCATGAAACGGTAAAGTGAAGCTGTATGGGGAAAAATTATCCGCTTATGCCATGTCGTTTGACCCAACGCGTTGAACAAAGATGGCAGACGCTGCTCTAACCAACGGCTTCAAATGGCGAAAATAGGCTCATTACCCTACTATGATTCATTCTTTTTGACTAACTTTAACTTTTTATTACTTTTTGTTTATAGAAATAGAAGGGTTAATGTTTGAATGTCATTTTTTGTTTTGTTTTGAATATATCACGCTTCAAATATATCACGCTAAATTTAAAAAGTTAGTGAATTGGCTTTAAAGGGATCATCCACAAACAAGTAAGTAGGTAAATATATCTCACTTTTGGGGAGATTAATCATTTAAACAATAACACCGCATGAAAGGGCTTGTAATGTCCACAAATTCCTCAGAAGACGCCATTGACCCAACTTCAACAATTGCGCAGAAGTTCATTCCCCAATTGTAATCAATTCCCAGACATTTCAAAGCAATATGGGTGCTTTTGGGAAACATCTTGATGCAAATCAAAAATGTTATTCATAATGTTGGCCATTTTGTTTCCCTTGAAAAGTGCAGTATTTTTACATTTGTTTTCCTAACATAAACATACATGTAGGATAAATTGCAGTATTCAGTACAGATGTGTTTTTGAGATCCATTTTGCAACAGCCATAGGAAGCGGTGGCCCCACTTTCGAGAATTCAAAAGAATGGAACATTATTATGTAGGTAAGGTTATGTGGTGAGACCAAAATTTTGCGCATTAGCTAAGTCAAGAAACTGATGCGGAGTAAAGCTGTTGAAGATGAGCCGCCGAAAGCGGCGGCTCCAGGTATCTGCTACGCCGCCATGATTTCAAAGTCAAGATCTAAAACGTCGCGTTAAGGTCGATCCACAACAAACATAATCGATTTCATTCGACACAACTTTGTGATGATCCAATTCGTTTAATTTGTTTGTATCATGGTGAAAAGTTTTTGTTATTCACCGACATGTTAAACCAGAACACGTTGATTCATTTTGCGGTCCAATGTTTTCACCTTTCAACAAACAACTAAAGATCGAGTCATACCGTACGGTGTATGACTAGTGTAAATCGAGCTTCTAGCAAAACGAGCAGAACAATCTGAACTGTCAGTGGGGCCCATGATTTATGTGTCCGCTGAGATGTTGACTTATGTCAGTTCAATGTAAACGGGATAGGGGTGCCATATACGTGGGCGGCTCCTTGTTAACAGGCCAGTTATCCATTCGCATACCCGGTTTACTCGAACATAGGAATTGATTCCTTCTTTCAAACATCGTCGCTGTTGTGCTATCTTATGACAAGCGCCATTTAGCACATTTCGAGAAAAACGATTTTTAAAGTTTGAGATTGAATATCTTGAAACTTATAAATGGTATAAACATTCCAAAGAATACAATTGATGCTTCTATCTATTCTGCATTAATCTCTCAAATATTATGAAGATCAGTTGACTATGTTGCGAGTTTTTACTATGAATGTAAACAAAAGTCGCACTCACACGTGTCATAGGCGTGTATTGATGACAAAATTTGTATGACATGTCATAATCGTGCATGGAAAATTTTCCATAGAAAAAATCATCAATTTTTAACTTTTATTCATATCTTTGCGTTCATATGGTCTATAAACAACCGATGAAATGCATTTTGAAGGAAATGAGTCAGGGAATCTAGAAAAAAAATGTTATTTTTGATTGCAGTGTTGCCAAATATGCTTTGTTTCCAGTTTAAAACTAAAACTGTGTTTTTCTCACAACTCGTGTAATTTCCTTTTGAAAATGTTTATGCCATTGCGTTCCTCAGACTTTTTCACGCATAAAAACATCTAAAACTTCAATATCACTTGAGCAAATCCCTAAATACAGTGATTTGAAGCAAAAAACTCACAATTTCTCATCAGGTTTTTCGCTATATCTAAGTAACCCAGTAGAATTTCAAAATTCTGAAAACACCACTTTGTAGAGAATTTTCAAACAAGTCATGTGGCATATCTAACTCAGTTTACCCCAAAATGGCGTTTGTCATAAGATAGCACAACAGCGATGACATAGGCAGTTCTATGAATCGTTATGCCAAATAACTCTTGCTCGCAAACTTGTGATGCTTTTGGCTGCCCGGTTTATTCAAATATAGGTTTTATTGACCCTTAAAGGCGCAAACCAATGTTTCTCAAATTTTCTGAAAATTGTCTCACAGTTTTAATACGTTATTGGGATAATTTTAAGATGGTTTTCGCAAAGTTGTTTTAAAATAATGTGGCACTAAATACTTGTACTTCACGACTTTTATGCCAAATCGTCGCTGTTGTGCTATCTTATGACAAACGCCATTTTGGGGTAAACTGAGTTAGATATGCCACATTACTTGTCTAAACAATCTCTACAAAGTGGCGTTTACAGAATTTCGACTTTCTGCATGGTTACTGAGATATAGCGAGAAATGTGCTGAGAAATTTTTAATTTTTTGCTTCAAATGACTGTGTAGTGGAATTGGCTCAAATTATCTTGATGAATAAGATGTTTTTATATGTAAAACTATCTCAGAAACACAATGGCATAATCATTTTCAAAACAAAAATGTGCGAATCGTGAAAAAAATGCAATTTAAGTTTTAAACTGGAAATATAGCATATTTGGCAACACTGTAACCAAAAATAACTATTTTTGCTAGATTCCCTGACTTATTTTCTTCAAAATGCATCTCACTGATTGTTTATAGACCAAATGAAGCCAAAGATATGAATAAAAGTAATAGTTGATGATTTTTTTCTATGGAAAATTTTCCATACACGATTATGACACGCTATACAAATTTTGTCATCAATACACATCTATGACACGTGTGAGTGCGACTTTTGTTTACATTTATATTAAAAGCTCGCAACATAGTCAACTGATCTTTGTAAAATTTGAGTGTTTAACACAGAATAGACAGAAGCATCAATTGCCTTCCTTGAATTTTTTATACCATTTATAAGTTTCGAGATATTCAATCTCAAACTTTAAAAATCGTTTTTCTCGAAATGTGCAAAATGGCGCTTGTCATAAGATAGCACAACAGCGACGAAATGGCAAACTACCATATACCCTTTTTCTTGTTAACGACGAATGCGGGATTCGTTCGAAAGTGATTTATATATTTTTTTAAATAAATTAAATAAATTTCTAATGTTTCTATGTTTGTTAAACCAGGGATGACGCTTCAAAATCATTTTCAGAATTTTAATCTGAATCCTTTGAAGCGTTTTCTTCCTAGTAGCACAACAACTTGCCCAGATTAGCACTGCATATAGCATTGCCGGTCTAAATATTTGTTTATAAATTAATAGTTTGTTCTTTAGGCGGAGCCTAGAATTCCTATTTATAAGAGGGTATAAACATTTTATATATTTGTTGCATTTTGTTTGGATTCCTTCAATGCGATCCTTAAATGTGAGTTTTTTATCGTAAATCAAACCCAAGTATTTAACTTGATCTGACCACGTTAAATTCAAACCATTAAAGTAACTTTTTACAGCCTGTAGGTAGATTTGGAAGATCAGAGGTAAAAATATTGTATAGGATTGGTGCGACGCTTGATCCTTGAAGGAAGCCTGCTTTAACAGGTAGCTTATTAGATTTACAATTCTGATAAGAAACCTGTAGGGTGCGGTTAGAAAGATAATTTTTAATTATCTTTATTATGTAAATTGGAAAATTGAAATCCCACATTTTGGCAATTAATCCTTTGTGCCAAACTCTGTCGAAAGCTATTCGATGTCTAGAAGAGCAACTACAGTGGAATAGCCCTCTGAGATATTTGCCTTTATCATGTTAGTTACTCTCACAAGTTGCTGAGTAGTTGAATGTCCAATACGAAATCCAAACTCCATAGGAAGAAAAATAGAATTCTCATTGATATGTGACATCATTCTAGTTAGGATGATTTTTTCAAATAATTTACTAATAGAAGAGAGTAAACTAATTGGTCGATAGCTAGATGCTTCTGCTGGGTTTTTATCTGGCTTCAAAATAGGAATAACTTTGGTATTTTTCCATCTTTCAGGGAAGAATTCTAATTCAAAACATTTGTTGAATATTTTGACCAAGTATCTCATGGTGATTTCGGGAAGGTTTTTAAGAAGAATGTTGAAAATTCCATCATAACCTGGAGCTTTCATATTTTTTAACTTTTTCATGATGGATTTGATCTCATCATAGTTTGTTTCAACAATATAGTCTAGAGACAATACTTGTTTTGAAACGTTTTCATATTTTTGTAAGACTTCGGTTTCAATAGGACCCACAACGTTGAGATTAAAATTATGGACGCTTTCAAACTGCTGAGCAAGTTTTTGAGCTTTTTCTTCGTTTGTAAGAAGTATGTGGTCACCTTCCTTCAAAGCTGAAATTGGTTTCTAAGGTTTCTTAAGAACCTTAGAAAGTTTCCAGAAAGGTTTAGAATTTGGCTTGATTTGTTCAACCTCTTTCGTGAAATTTTCATTTCGTAAGAGTGTGAATATATGCTTACTTTCTTTTCGTAGATCCTGATAGATACATTTAATAGCAGGATCAGGCGAACGTTGATATTGACGTCTTCGAACATTCTTCAAGCGAATCAGAAGTTGAAGATCGTTATCAATAATAGGAGTATTAAATTTTTGCCTTTCTCATATAAAGAAAGGCTATGCAATCCCTGTAAAAATCGACTTTTTAACCGAGGAGTGTCATACACCATTCGAATCAGTTCGTCGAGATCGGCAAATGTCTGTGTGTGTATGTGTGTGTCATTTAAACTCACAATTTTCTCAGAGATGGCTGAACCGATTTTCGCAAACGTAGTTTCATCTGAAAGGTATAACGCTCCCATAAGCTGTTATCGATTTTTTAGTTGATTCTACTTCCGGTTCCGGAGTTACAGGTTGAAGAGTGCGGTCACACAGCAAATTCCCATATAAACTGGTACCACCATGATGTTCAAATGATGTAAAAAAAAAAAATAAAATTGATGTAACATTACTCTAATTAAATCTATGATCAATTAAAGCAGCTTTGACCACATTGGCCACCTATGACGGTTCATGACGTTCCTAAGCTAATATTACACCCATTCCCCAACGAATTCTCTGCCGATTTTTACAAACTTGATTTCAAATGAAAGATACAGTAATACCTCGGACTGCTGCTGAATTTCATTCGGTTCTGACTCTTGCTTCCGGAGTTACAGGGGTGTTAGTAAGGATACACTGAAATTTTCCATATAAATCGGTACAATCGTAATACCTCAGAGGCTAAAAACTATTGATATGGTCACCAAATTACTTCTAATCGCAGATCAGATCACTGATTGCCAATCAAACATTCTTTGAATATATTGTCCACTATCGACGATTCCGGAAGTCCGGAATTCCGGGCATATTAAATTAAAGTCACATCGGTTCTTCGGTGATGACTGAACCGATTTTCTCAAACCAAGTCTCAAATGGAAGGCAAAATATGCAGTTGAGTATTGCGTCGCCGCCCCTCACCCCCCCCCCCGCCTTGCCCTTACACCTCCTTCCTTCATCACTCCCCTCCCCTTGGACCACCCTCACGCCCGCATTTCCTTCATCCACCCCGTATTCCGAAATAAGATGAAGGATTTCTGACGCATCCTCCACTCCCACTCTACTAACTCCCCATTCCCTTCCACTTTCAAACCCATTCCACCAACATTTCAAAATATAATCACATGAAGATAACATTGAACTCATGCTGATTAAGCAAATTAAATATTATTCTTTTGCCTTTCTCATATAGAAAGGTTATGCAATTGCTCCAAAAACCGACTTTCTAACCGAGGCCCGGATGGCCGAGTATCATATAACATTCGACTCAGTTCGCCGAGATCGCAAAATATCTGTGTGTATGTATGTGTGTATGTATGTTTGTATGTATATACGTATGTATGTATGTATGTGTGTGTATTTGCGGATTTGTTAACAAAATGTCCACATCGGTTTCTCGGAGATGGCTGAACCGATTTTTACAAACTAAGATTCAAATGAAAGGTATAATATTCCCGTAGGTTGCTATTGAATTTCATTTTCAACCGACATCTTGTTCCGGATTACGAGTTGAAGAGTATAGTTACAAAACAAAATTTGTTGATTTGTCCACATCGGTTTCTCGGAATTTTCTGAACAAACTTGATTTTAAATGAAAGGTCCATCAGCTGCTGTTGAATTTTGTGTGGATCCGAGTTCTGGTTCCTGAATTACAGGGTGATACGTACGATCACGCAGCAAATCCCGATTTTAACGAATTCTGCGATGAATGTAAAAAGGTGAATTTTTTTTCCAAAATGTAAACACAACTGTTGAATTTGTAGATCTAGGTGACCAACAGTCATTCAAAGTCTCTTTGGCCACACTGGTCACCATCGACGGATCCGGAAGCATCCAAATTCAGAATAACGGTTATATTGGTTTCTCGAAAATGGCTAGACCGATTTGATCAACTTAGTCTCAAATGAAAGGTGTTGCGTCCCCGGAAACTGATATTAAAATCCATCTCCATCCGACTTCCGGCTCCGGAGTTACGGGTTGTGGAGTGCGATCACATAGAAAACTCCGATTCAAACCGATACCGCGATGAATGCAAAAAGGTGCTCTTAAATATACTTACCAAGTGTAATAAGAATGAAAGACATTTCCATAATGTTATATTGTACGAACCAGCTATTAAATCATAGTTTGGAAAAATGAGAAAGTCACAATTGCACCTCTAGGTGGATTAAAACAGGTTTTTCTGTGTTGTTGGCACTGATAAATTTCTAGCATCAACTATAGAATTACTTAAATTTTGTAATGCCGTATCAATGTCAGCTTTATTTTGAAAATCAAGGTCATGATTAAAATTATTCTCAATATAAGTTTTGTACCTTTCCCAATTTGCTTTGTGATAATTGAACACTGAGCTAATGGGATTGAAAACAGCTTCTTGAGAAAGTGAAAAAGTTACTGGAAGATGATCAGAATCAAAGTCAGTATGTGTAATCAATTCACTACAAAGGTGACTTTGATCTGTCAAAACCAAGTCAATTGTTGATGGATTCCTTACAAACGAATAGTACGTAGAACTATTCGGGAACAAAATTGAATAATAACAAGCATAGCAATCATTAAAAAGTAGTTTACCGTTGGAATTGCTTTGAGCATTATTCCAGGCTCGGTGTTTGGCGTTAAAATCACCGATTATGAAAAATTTCGACCGATTTCTTGTAAGTTTTTGTAAGTCTCCCTTCAAGAAATTAATTTGCTCGCCAGTGCACTGAAAAGTCAAATAGGCTGCAGCAACAAAAATGATACCAAGATCAGTTGCAACTTCGATACCCAAACTCTCAATCACGTTGGTGTCAAGAGACGGCGTAACGGAATGTTTGATCCTGCGATTAACCGCTATTGCGATTTCTCCGCCGAATCCAACAATTCGATCAAATCGATGAATAACAAAATTAGAGTTACTCTTCAATTTAATATTTGGTTTTAAAAAAGTTTCGGTCATCCTCAAGAAGTTGAAAAATTCGTCTTCGAACGTTTTCAAATGAACGAGCATTCCAATTTAATAAATTTAAATGATTATTTAAATTCATTGTTAAACTTTATTTTCATTACAATTTTGTTAGCAAATTCCCACCCCGCTTGAAAAGCTTCAAACATGGAGGTAGAATTTATCATAGCAAACATCATAGGTAACATAGAGTCTTGGAAGTATTTTAATTTTTCTTCCGTTACGCTACCTAGATCCATTGGACTAAAGGAAGCGTTTGGTGCAAACAAGTTTATAGGCGTGGTAACGGTAGCCGTTATTTTGGCCTTGTTATCTTCCACTGAAGCATAAGATGACACACCATTGTAGGATGGTGTGACGGAGGTAGAAGAAGTTGTTAATCTATTTTGAATCGGATTAACACGTTTGGAGGTGTTTTTTGTTGAAGTGTGCCTGAAGAAGCAGGTACATTTTTTATTTGTTGTTTTTGTTGTCTAGAACGAGAATTTACAATTTATAACATCGAATGAGTTGCTGCAGTCAATTGAATTTTCGGGTGGAGAAGATACCCTTTTTCGTTTAGCTTTAATTTTTGGAACACGGCATGTTGGAAAAATTAAATATTTCTTTAAGCTAAATTGTTCTTGAAAAATGTTTTGGTCTTGAAAAAGACTGATTGAGTAGAAAAAGTAGGTAGTCTTGAGAAAGACTAATTGTCGAAAAAATATAGGTAGTCTTGAGAAAGACTGATTGAGCGAAAATATAGGTAGCCTTGAGAAAGACTGTTGCTGTTGAAAAACTATAGGTAAACCAGGAGCTATCAAGATTTGTGACCGGTTCGAACGAAGGTTCAAGCCGGTATGAACGAGCGTTATGCTAAATTCCTGTTTTCTTTAACATGAAAATATATGTACGGAAAGATCTTCAGCAGCGGCACGGCTCAAAATTATGCCGAATTACCTAACTTCTCGCACAGTCTTGAAGAATGTGTTTCCCTGTAGTTGGAAAAACGGCAAATGACCTCCAGTGTGATCACTTCTCAAAATTATGCCAAATGTCCTATATGCCAAATGTCCATTATACCAAATGTCCGTTATGCCAAATGATGTGATCAATTCTCAAAACTATGCCAAATGACCATTATGCTAAATGTCCGTTATGCTAAATGACCTTATGCCAAATTAATTTATGCCAATTGACCCCGACCCCTTTGCACTTGTCAGCGTATACAGTGCTTTATGGTCATATCCAAAAACGCGCACCTGGTAATGAAGCTTGTACTAATTTGCATTTTGACATTATCGATGTTTTATAGGTGCTATCCACGAGAACTCATTCAAATAGCTCAATATGGCACCTCTGCTCTATTATTTTAATACTCATTTCCTTACGGCATAATTTTTTTCGATCAATTAACAAATAATGATTCGTCTGAACGAGTAGTTTGACTCATTACTTAGCCCTATCATTCACCGTCCTAACTTCAATAACAATAGAAGGAATGAATCTGAATAATATTTTGGTTTCTTTTGCTCCTAAAAATTGCTTATCGTAGAGATAAAACGAGTAGATAGCAAACTCCTGAAGTTCGTAACCTATCGCTATATACAATTTCGTGGTTATCCAACATGGTGTTCTATGTAATAATTTCGTTGACGTAACCAGATACAGCGAACCGAACGTCAAATCATCGGGTCGTAGACAACCAATCCACACAGCAAAAGTTCTTCATTTTTTCCCAACAACAAAGCTCTCCATAGAGTCTTCGCCTAATCAACGCTATTCGTGTTTTCTGCGATACTATGGAGAACAACACATGCGAACGAACGAACGAAAATCACGCAAAGGAAGAAAAATGTTTCATCTTCACTTTGCTTGTTCTATGGAAGCCAAGTAGGTATTTGAACATTCTTTGGAAACCAACACTCATCTCGTCATCGCACGGTCTCGGTCCACTTGTAAGACCGAGTTCGGCAGAGCATACGACAGAACAGCAGCTTGTTTCTCGCTCGCATCCATCGCTTTTTCTGCTGTTGGTGGGTATCACAGTGCATGAAAAATGGACCTGCGCCGTAACTTACCTCGTTCGCTGTCGTCGTCGAGTAGGAAGCAGGCCTAGGTTGTGAAGATTCTTCCAGTAGAAATTCATCCTCACAGGCCAGATTTGATTCGTTGATGCTGATGTCCAGATGAAGGTCTTTCTCCTGTTTAATGCGAATTTGTGATGAATTATGTGTTCGCTGTCGAATGCGGTCATCATTCTCCTTGCATTGCTCTCGATATGCAAAGAAGTCGTCAATTTTGTCAACACAACCCCGACAAATCAGGGCGTTCTGATCGTCCCCCTCGTTGGTGATCTGCGTGTGTGCGGTAAAAGATAAGAGAGGGAAGAGTGAGGTATTGGGTTTGCTTTTTTCTACTCGTACATCCGCTTGAAATTGGATCGATATTTTCGATGGCGTCTTGCCCTACCTGTACTGTGGTGCATTCGAAGATCTTTTTGAGCAATAATTTGTTTGTTTCACTTGACGAACCTTCCGGGAAGATCAACTCCAACACCCGTTGGTCTTCCGAACAACATAATCGGCAGATTTTTTCTTCCAACTGGCCGTGCACTGCAACACTTTCTTCACTGGTTTGGGCAGTATCCATTTTGCAGTCTTGATCGTTCAAAATTTTGCAGCACTATACACAGTGCCTATCTACGACGGTACGTGAACAGAAACCGAAGTGGAAACACACACGGAAACACCATCAGCTAAAATACTCGAAAGCAAAAACTACCACAAACACGTAGGATCTGTAACGCCCAATGGATCCTTTTTCCGAAGAACTTTGCGTTTGCTTTTGTGCGCTGTACCGTTCTGTACAGGCACTAAATAACAGTCCATTCACCACGACACTGGGCAGGACAATGAAGTAGAACTGCAGCAGCAGTCGTCGTCGACCGTCGCTTCGTACCTGCTGAGCATGTGTATGCGATACGCCAAGTCGAAGAACAGAGCAGGCTGGCGTTCAATATCCTGAACCACACTAAGAAACTTCAGGCACACTTTGAATTACTTTTTCTCGACCGATCCAAATTACTTCCGGTTAATTCCTATTAAACAACAGTTTGCAAACTATACCCTATAATACAAACAAGATTTACACGACTTTGATCACTTTTTTACCGCAGTTTTGAACATTTTTCATCAGCTATCGTAAATTTTTGTTTGTACGCCATACAACCGCGAGACTTGAGAGAGAAAATGGCTTGTCTGCCGTGAATCGAATCCGCGTCCCTTTCCAACCTGTCATCAGATTCAGATTCTGTCGCTCGCGGCTCTCTCTCATGAATTTTATATAAACAAACAGATGTCAGATATCGTGCGGTTCCAGTGTTTATTTACATAGATCTTTTTATTTTCCCAATTGGACTGCTTGAATTTTTTGCAAATATACCTATATAAACCAACATTTTCCGCATCTCATTTTGATAAAAATACATCGTTATTCCAATATTAAACGTGTTTTCAGCAATGAATAAAGTTTTGCATTATATTTTGTGCCGGTTTCTGCCGAGAGCCGTCAATGATGGGTGAGAGATTATTGAGAGCATATGAGAAGCGAGCAAAACAAAATGAATGAAAATATCTGTCACACGAGTGCAGTCAGCCACGACAGAGTGGCCAGATAGAATTCCTTAATATCGGTAGGGTCACTAAAAGTTTATCGGTAGTTATCGGTAGGCCGGGTTGTTGTCCCAAAAACGTACACGGTTAAATAAAACAACCTGCAGAAAAGTTGTTTTAACTTACTTTTGAGTTGTGCTTCGCTTTCGCACTTATTAGTGTTGTCAAAAACAAAAAGAGAGATTCGACTCAGTCGAGGTTTTCCGTGGAGGAAGGTACTTTTGAGTTGTTTGGGTTGAACTCAAAATTAGGTAAATTCAACTTAAATTTGAGTATAAAAAACCTATCAATGAGTTGTAATTTTTGCCGTGGTTAAATGGAAACTACCTTCAACACGGTTTACCTAACTTTAAGTTCCCCCACCATACCACGAGATTGAGTCAAAGGAACTCAATTTTAGGTAGTTTTTCGTTTCCGTGTAGTATTGACATAGAATTGTAAAATACTGACAACACAGATCTCAGACCAAATCCAACCCAAAAAATGAATGTTGAGTAGGATATGTCCAAAATCAATAAAAATCGGGAGTTTTCGGTAGGGATAATAAAATATCGGTAGTTTTGCCTTGGTCGTCTGTGAATCGGTAGGGAAGACCAAAAGCGGTAGGACTACTGATAAAACGGTAGGTCTGGCCACCCTGGCCACAGAGTTGCCGCTAAATAAGTAAATCTGGCAGACCAACAAAAAATACCTGGCAAAATCTGTCACTTGACAGCCTCCTCAAAGTCATCGAAATATGACATACTTTTGTCTTATAGAACGTGCATCAATTTATTTTTGTGTTAAATTTGCGAAAATAAAACCCAAATTTCCAAAATTTGAATGTAACAACTTCTATCTAGCTTTTTACGTGCCATAATGGCGACCAGTATCCTCTAGTTCGTAACATCCATGATTTTCACTGTGACAGTACAGTAATTTTACAATAATTTACAGTAAGTTTTAGTGTTATGTAGAAAAACTCTAGTAAGAGAACTGCGGAGAGAAAAACAGCATTTTTGGCAACGTATGTCCCGGCATTGTATGGCAACACGTCCAATGTTATAAGGATAGGCAATGTTCGATTGGATCCCTTTTTTGACAGCTAAACGCGAATCCAATCGATTCAAAATGGAGTCTCCGCAGTTCTCTTTCTAGAGTTTTTCTAGTGTTATGCTACAATACAAAAACAATAAATTTTAACGTTTTTAAGTAAATTTCAATGTAAAATAGACTTTTACAGTGAAAAAGGGGGGTGGTTATCTTAACATTAAAAAAAATCAATTTTTCTCCATTCATATTTTTTTCTCGAAAACAGTAAAATTTAATGTGAATACACTGTATTTTATTGTAAATCTACTGTGAGAGCTTGGCATCGAACAATGTTGAAACAGTAATAACTATAATATTTATTGTTTTATGATTGTTTGTAGGGTAAATGCCATTGTAAAATTCTATCCGGGATATCATCAGTCCTTTTATTGACAATATTGCTGCTTTTGTGATCAGCTCAGTAACAGGAAGTCATCCTACGTTAGTCCAATGCGTTAACGCCAATTGGATGTTTATTCAATTAACGCCCGACATCCTCAACTGGGCGTTGCTGTCAAGCTGGCGTAAAAGACTATTGTCAATGTAGGACAATTAAACGTATTAAAAACTAGACAATTTAGACCGCCATTATGGCACGTAAAAAGCTGGATAACTTAAGATCCTGGCAGACGCAGAATGTATGAAAGGTTTGTCTTTTTGCTTAAAAGCTGCAAAAAATCTGTGTTTGATAAATCTGGCATGATGGCATCCCTGGTCACTCGCTCTCTCTCTGTTCCTCTACACCGTAACGTATTTGTTTGTAAATACGGTAAACGGTGTAAATAAAAATGAATCACTGGCTTCATGCCCTTTGTCAAAAAATAAAAAGTTCATCGTTGCAGTGATGCACATGCACTGCATATCGTGCATGTTTGTTCGAATGATTATTTCCAGATTCTCGATGTGTGAATTATTCTGGTTTTACAACCGATGAAAAATATCATCTTTATAATAATTTAGATAAATATTTAAAGGAAACATAATTAGTACTATAAACACTTGGAACAGTATTCGGAAATCCTATCTCGAGTTGGTATGTACGCACGAATAAGTTTATCTGTTTCATAAACAAACTAACCGGTTCGTTTTTCCACGATTTATAGGAACGATTTTGGGAGCATAAATGACCAGCAGAGTTGAACGGTAGTATAGTTAACTTTAAAGTATCAATGTAATAAAAAAAATAATTGCAGGTGCGATCCCGATTCGGAACCTACTGTTGAGTGGGATACCTTTTGTCGATTATGTTTCGATGAAGCCAACGATATGGTGTTGCTTTTTCCGGACGATGATATGCCTGACCGTGATCTGCTTTGGAAGATCTTAGAATGTGCCACCTTGAAGGTAAGTATTGCTATTCTTGTTCTATTCCGCATTATAGTGTACCATGGTGACTGGAGTTTATGGAACAAATTAGTTTTGGAGCAATATTAGTCCCATAGATATAATGGTCGAACATACACTATTTTGAAAATGTCCTGTAATATGAATTGTAATTGTAATTTATTAATTATACGGCGGCCTGTTAGTTACACTTTTAATCAGGTCAAGGAAAAAACTAGTAGGGGTAGTGCAATGCCAACATTTTAATTAACCGGCTATTCAGTCTCCTTGACACTTGCTTGCTGATATACATTGTACGAATATGAGTGGAATACACATATACGTAGTTCGTTGATGCATACTCCAGTAGGTTTTCCCGTTTAAAATGTAAAAGTCTAAAAATAAACATTCAAATCAGGATTCATTTGCAGCTCACATTTACCGAGGATTCAGGAGCTCAAATATGTCGGAATTGTATAGACAAGATTGGTCAATTCTGTGACTATCGCATGCAATGTCTTAGAAATGACAGGAAAATAAAAGCTAAACGCCTACAGAACCGAACAATTTCACGAAACATGGAGGAATGGCCTGAAGAACGACACACACCGGAATTACTGCTAGAGCATCCACAACAACATGATGATGATCCGCTAGATAATTTTGAAAATTGTTTCAATGGAAGCAATGGTATTAGGGAAGACGTTGAGCTAAAGCATCCCATTATAAAATTCAGCGAAAGTGTTAAGCAAGAGTTTGCGTCAGAGTACGAACGCCCGTTGAATTTATTGCAGAAGCATGCCGTAGAAGATATTGATCAAGCGGCGGAAACTAGTGAAAGTACCGAAAACCAGCAGCTTCAATTGAAACTTAAAAAGAAACGAACAAGGAAGATTCTACTTTACGAAGGGCACAGCTACCAACTGTTATCATCTAGGCCGAAATGGGACTCGATAACGTGGGGATGTCTATGGCGCAAAGCAAAAGATTGCAAAGGTACAATAGGTACCAAAGCCAGTGGTCAAATTCTCGGCAACGTGTTGCCACATCACAATCATACACCAGAGATATACAAAGGCAAAAGGTCAAAAGCCGTTCTAATTCATGCTTTTCGAGAGGTGGAAAATATTTACATAGATGAGCCTTACGAGATTGTGAAAAATCGTATAGGCGGGGATGTGCTCATGTACGGCGGCGACAGGTATCCATACTCGCATAGTCGCAAGGACGGTTGCCGTATCTGGAAGTGTGGTTCTCATCGCAATTGTACTGTTTCTATCTATCTGTGTCCTGACGGAAGAATTTATAAATTAGCCAACAGCAAACATGCCGAAGAGAAACTTCAATCGAAGCGCAGACGAACATTAGACAAAAATTCGCACAGTTTTACTGATTTATCAGCCAATATTGAGGAAATGTACCCAAATCCAGTGGGGACATTCAATTATAAAATTATCAAAAACACCAACAAGCGCAACGTTCTAATATACGAAGGCGACCGGTATAGTTTCTACTATAGGAAAACCAATGGTTGGATCGTATGGCGATGTACGGTCTCGCGAGCGTGTCACGCTATGATTTATCAGCTTTCGGATGAATCCGTCGTCGTTTTGGGAGAGACAACGCATGACCATTTGAAGATTGCGGTTAGCATCTAAGTAATACACACAAATTATTGAATTTCAATGTTATCGATTTGTAGAAGAACGCAAAAAGATCTCCTCTTACCCATAGAGTCTAGAAAATAATTGGCATTTTTTCGTCTATATGAGCGAAGTAGAAATACAGAGTAGACCCGATTTTATCAGCCTCCAATTTTGTCAGCATAATATGAAAAATATTTTATTTTTTCTTTTGCACTGGAATATTCTCAAAAACGAAATTTATTCCAAATAATCAGAAAGGGTTATGGGGCTACATCTAGGGACTATAGAAAAATATTTTAACAGCTTCAGTTAATTAAAAGGAAAAAAGCGTCCCAATTTTGTGAGTATCTCCATTTTGTCATCCTAAAAGTAGGTGAATGGAAAACAGTGAATCTAGTTATGTAAGGTATGCAAACTAGGCGCGATGGAACTACCCAAGTTAGTCTTGGATCACATATATTTAGAGCAACATAACCTTAGAATAATAACTGGTTTGTTTACCGGTCACTGCCCTAGTAGATATCATACATAAAATGGAAAAAAATAAAAGTCCGAGTTGTCGTTTCTGTCAATTTAAAAATGAGACAACGGAGCATCTACTTTGTGATTTCAGCGCTCTTGTTAGTTACAGATATTCAATTCTTGGAAAAGGGTTCCTACAGTCCACTGGGATTTGGCAATCAAATCCTAGTAAGGCAATCAGATTCATTAAACGAGTTGATTCTAACTGGGATAATATGCAAAATCAGACATGGCCCTTCGTATCTCTATTATGAAGGGACTGACTGGGATTCCTTTAAATCTCGCGTGTTTTTTTGTAAACGGCCAATAAGCATACGATCAAAATTCACTTGGCCCTTTTCAAAAAAAAAAACACGAGAAATGGTCGCAGTAATCAGGATCTACAAGCTTAAAAAACATCAGATGTAGCTTCAAGCTGTTATCAATCCCTATTCGGAAGTTTTTACGCTGCCACCCGCGTTACGGCACTGGTGTCAAAGGGGGCCAATTAAGATCGTCTGTCGCATTCTTGATGGTCACATCATTAGCGTTTATGCCTTGTTGATTATAAGATTAGGGAATATGTATAAAGTGATATATAATATCTTTTTCGCTTCAAATAGTCGTTATTAACGCAGGTGGATTCGATGACAGAGATTTTGATTCTGTTATACGATCGACTGACGGTGTCGAAATGTCAGAAGAAATGAGCAGCGGTAAGCTGCAACCTCGTAGGTATTGAGTTTTACTACCCAAGTACCCAATAAGCATTATAACGTAGCATAATATCTGCTTTAGATCCACATATAAAGCTGTCTTAAAGAGCCGTGAAGCCCTAAATACTGATATAATGCTGATATTATGCCAGAAAAGGTGAAATATAGTGCTATTACTGTACAGAGATTGACAGCTCGTTTCTGTAGTACTAATGCTATTATATAGCACAACCGCATAAATGTCAATTTGGAAAGCCTTATATTGGCAATACTAATGCTATTAAAAAGTTTTAGTTGGTTGTCATCAGCCTCCTGGCAACCCTATACCATCATATGGAGTTTGACAGCGACCTACATATATGGGGCGTTATAGCTATAAAGCCCCAAACAAAGAATTTTGTTCGGCGCTATGCGCAATATTGAAGCATTCCACACGATGTTTTGCATCTTTCGGGATGATTAGATACCATATCATTCAGAAAATTGGCACTTAGTAACCAAATACAGCTTTTAATGATTCGGTCCAAAATTATTGTTTTGATTTTCATGGCAGTGATGCTGGCTGTACAGAGACGCCATTATTTACAGAGGGCTGGCCGTCATTGTCCGCCATAGTTTTGAAACCATTTCTTATGTTTTCTTTCGGTATGATGAGCAAAAAGGAAAAAATTTAACATAAGATGTTCTGTTTAAAACCGTAATTGTCTCTCTTCTAATGCATTGTAATGAATATCCGTAATGGGTTTTCGTTCTCACATAATATGAATGTTTTACGAAAGCTACCTTTAGTCAGTCTCAAACTGAGGTAGCTTGCCTCGTCCTTCACGGTAAGTGCGCTGCGTTTGCTCCCTAGACTATATTGCACATGTTCGATTGAAATGAAATATGCCGAATATAATCTTCAAGAAGATTTGCATAACAAATAAACCCACAGCATTACAATAGCATTATATCGGCTTTTCATTTGCTCTATAATGGCACTAAATGCACTTGTAAAGCTTACATGCTTTAAAGATCCTTGAAGCATGTACGCGTTATATCAGCTTTATATACGAATATAGAGCAAGCGATAATGCTATATGTCGGCTGTGCAGCTATGCAATATTGACGCTAATGTAGACCTTCATTGCATTGTTAATGCTGTAATGGAGTTTCAATGCAACATTAGTATATAATATATAGCCAATATAGTGCAATGGCTTAATGCTAATGGTTACTTGGGTACTGCTACCACTGAAATGAAATCTGCAAGTAGCACTAACATACATTATAATTCCAGGTCAAATAATTTAGGAACTGTACGTGATGGCGCTGGGTCTGTGGCCTTCGACTGCCATCGTTCATTCTCACTGGTTTTTTTAACGTCTTCATGGCTGGTTGGTAGTCGTGTGCCCCTATTTACAAGTGGGTATATCAATTCCCTTGAGTGGGGGGACATGTGGATCCTGCTAGTTGTCGACTCTTTTGGTCTTGGGTATGGGTTAGTTCGGGCAAGGAGTACAGGACTGGCACCTAAGAGATAGCTAATTACACCGTGCTACAAAATAAAAAATGGAGTGTTCACAACTCCCCATGGTTCACATTTCCCCGCCGTCCCCTAAGTTTGTAGCGGATCCCAAAGTGTAGCAACCATAATAGATAAAATATTAGTTTTATGAAGCATTATCATATCAGAAGCCCTTTTTATTTGACAACCAGCATACCTACTTAGTGAAATTACGGATGAGATGTTGATCAGTTAAATATTATGGGTTACACCACAGTAGAACACGAAAAAATATGCAATTTTTCTATACGCAATAAAGAGGTGAATCGAGATTCTGTCAAATAGGATTTATAGTACTAGTCGTGAAGCACAAATAATATTTTTTTCAAGTGATTTTGTCACAAGATGGCGACCATGCAGCGTTTTCCCGTAGACACCTCTTTTTGGAACAGGTTCACACCCGGATACCTATCTCCCGGAATTTTTGACTTAGAGCTTAAAACTAAAGTTTTTTTGATTTCTTATAACAATAACAAGCGTCGTACGTAGGATTTTTTCAACATTTTGTTTTTTTTCGCGAAATGGCGCTCCTTTTAGTGAAAAACACTGAAAATGTCCTAAACATCGACACAAAATTGCTTAATAAAAGAAATAAATAAAAAAATAAAATCCTGCGTACGTCGCTGGAGAAATCAATTTTGAATATACTGTGAAAACGATCAAAAATCATCCGTTCGAGTTACGTTTCCGGCCAGCTCAAAAATGTGGTTTCGAGAAAAACGCAGTTATAGCACAGAGAACAGACGTCCATCTTCAGCATTCAACTTGTGTAAAATCTCTAACGGTTTCGAAGGTAGTTGGGATATCCAAACCAGGTGCGCTAATGTCGTCATGTTTTTTTGTGGCTGAGTTCGACTGAATTGACAGCGGTTATTCCTCTATCCAGTCAAACTAGTCCGGAACCGGTTCGGACTTGCAGCATGAATTCCAGCTCAAATACATCAACCGATAGAGTCGGTATCGGTTGATTTCTTTGAGCAAGATTGCATACTGAATCCATTCAGGACTTCGAACCGGTTCCGGAATCGATTTGACGGATAGTTGGGATAGCTTGGTGTGGCGGCGCTGGTGTTTATCGTATATTAATTCAAATGTTTACACACGTTTTTTAAATATTTTTGTTCGATCGTGGATGTCTGCTCTCTGTGGTTATAGTTTTCAATACGCTCATATACATAAGAGGCGTTGCGACAGAATTGAAAATTTGAGCATTTGGCAATTATTATCGCCTGTGGTTTTTTGGTATATTATAAACAAAGGTATAAAGCACATTTTAGATCAATAAACAAACTCGATTTTTTTTTAAATTCTACAGTGGTGTAACCCCTTAGTTCTTCGAAAGTGCTAAAGAGATTTTTGTAAACAAACATGTTTCGTTAATTATTTCACTGCAGAATGGAATATCATGAAAAATATATTAATCCACATCTTTATCCTTCGTAGAAGCAATTTCAAATGTTTTTGCGTCAAAAGGTTCAAATTAAGAGAAATCAGCAAAGGGGGCCATGCATAAATGAGCGACCGCAAATAAAAATCACAAGAACAGAACATGCTTCGTAAAACCCGCTTCACATATGTTGAAATAAAAAAAACCGGATTTTTTTGTTGTTGGAGACAAACCACTGCGACCAGTATTTAGATCTATTGTGGTACCAGATATAAACTTCAAGCATAAAAATCGGACTGGGACTTTCCTTTGTAAAAGTCGGATAAAAAAATCTTCAGTACAAAAACCGGAAAAAATATATCCAATTCTTACAAAGTAGTTTTTGTTGGCCGACTTTTAATCTTGAACATCACGATATACGGATGCTCCTGCGAATGATTTATTTATTTTTAACTGATTTTCATACTGGTGGGGGTTCATCTTTGCCGAGTTTTACGGGTGAACATTTTTTAAACGATTCTTATGCTGAAGGATCCCTGTCCGATTTTTACGCATGGAGTTTATTTCCGATTTTTATATTCTAATATATTTGAAACGGGTTATACGAAGCATGTTCTGTTCTTGTGACTTTTGCATAAATACGGTTTTAAACTAATTTTCTCCTTAGGGAGTAATATTGCATTTTATATTCGGTCGTTCAATTGACGCTGCATTTTGGGGAGTAGGGGGTTATTCTAAATTTGTGACAAGGAGGAAGGTAGGGTCAGAAATTGTACGATGTAGCATTAAGTTTTAATTTATTTCTTTTAAGAATAGAGAATCTCCCGGAATTTTTGACTTAGAGCTTAAAACTAAAGTTTTTTTGATTTCTTATAACAATAACAAGCGTCGTACGTAGGATTTTTTCAACATTTTGTTTTTTTTTCGCGAAATGGCGCTCCTTTTAGTGAAAAACACTGAAAATGTCCTAAACATCGACACAAAATTGCTTAATAAAAGAAATAAATAAAAAAATAAAATCCTGCGTACGTCGCTGGAGAAATCAATTTTGAATATACTGTGAAAACGATCAAAAATCATCCGTTCGAGTTACGTTTCCGGCCAGCTCAAAAATGTGGTTTCGAGAAAAACGCAGTTATAGCACAGAGAACAGACGTCCATCTTCAGCATTCAACTTGTGTAAAATCTCTAACGGTTTCGAAGGTAGTTGGGATATCCAAACCAGGTGCGCTAATGTCGTCATGTTTTTTTGTGGCTGAGTTCGACTGAATTGACAGCGGTTATTCCTCTATCCAGTCAAACTAGTCCGGAACCGGTTCGGACTTGCAGCATGAATTCCAGCTCAAATACATCAACCGATAGAGTCGGTATCGGTTGATTTCTTTGAGCAAGATTGCATACTGAATCCATTCAGGACTTCGAACCGGTTCCGGAATCGATTTGACGGATAGTTGGGATAGCTTGGTGTGGCGGCGCTGGTGTTTATCGTATATTAATTCAAATGTTTACACACGTTTTTTAAATATTTTTGTTCGATCGTGGATGTCTGCTCTCTGTGGTTATAGTTTTCAATACGCTCATATACATAAGAGGCGTTGCGACAGAATTGAAAATTTGAGCATTTGGCAATTATTATCGCCTGTGGTTTCTTGGTATATTATAAACAAAGGTATAAAGCACATTTTAGATCAATAAACAAACTCGATTTTTTTTTAAATTCTACAGTGGTGTAACCCCTTAGTTCTTCGAAAGTGCTAAAGAGATTTTTGTAAACAAACATGTTTCGTTAATTATTTCACTGCAGAATGGAATATCATGAAAAATATATTAATCCACATCTTTATCCTTCGTAGAAGCAATTTCAAATGTTTTTGCGTCAAAAGGTTCAAATTAAGAGAAATCAGCAAAGGGGGCCATGCATAAATGAGCGACCGCAAATAAAAATCACAAGAACAGAACATGCTTCGTAAAACCCGCTTCACATATGTTGAAATAAAAAAAACCGGATTTTTTTGTTGTTGGAGACAAACCACTGCGACCAGTATTTAGATCTATTGTGGTACCAGATATAAACTTCAAGCATAAAAATCGGACTGGGACTTTCCTTTGTAAAAGTCGGATAAAAAAATCTTCAGTACAAAAACCGGAAAAAATATATCCAATTCTTACAAAGTAGTTTTTGTTGGCCGACTTTTAATCTTGAACATCACGATATACGGATGCTCCTGCGAATGATTTATTTATTTTTAACTGATTTTCATACTGGTGGGGGTTCATCTTTGCCGAGTTTTACGGGTGAACATTTTTTAAACGATTCTTATGCTGAAGGATCCCTGTCCGATTTTTACGCATGGAGTTTATTTCCGATTTTTATATTCTAATATATTTGAAACGGGTTATACGAAGCATGTTCTGTTCTTGTGACTTTTGCATAAATACGGTTTTAAACTAATTTTCTCCTTAGGGAGTAATATTGCATTTTATATTCGGTCGTTCAATTGACGCTGCATTTTGGGGAGTAGGGGGTTATTCTAAATTTGTGACAAGGAGGAAGGTAGGGTCAGAAATTGTACGATGTAGCATTAAGTTTTAATTTATTTCTTTTAAGAATAGAGGATCATTAAATTGTGGAAAACGGACGTAAAAATCCATTGAAAAGAGCAAACAATTTATTGTTTCTCTATTCCTAAAAGAAATAAATTTAAATTCAGTTTTTCGATTCGCAAAATTGCAAGCTAGCAAAAAACGAATAGATTTTGTATGCGTCTTTAAATTGCTACATTAGTTAGCCAATCTTGCTAACTAGTAGGCTTAGTTACATTACATTTTCTCTTCGAATTCAGCGAAACAAAATTCAATAATTTAGTTGAAAGTATGCTTCTTAGAATCATTGGCAGCTGCAGGATTGCGAACTGAGAGAAATTCTCTTCATGCTCCATGGCATATAAAATTCAAATCAAAACTATCAACACTATATTTGTCATGAAATGGGTTTATTTTGCACGCAATTTACTGTTATATAGAAAATGTTGATAAAATCCGCCGGTTTTGTAAGGACAATTATAATAACAATAATTTAAATAATTATTTAAAAGAATTGTAAAACATTTTTTTTGTTCATTCCCCATCCGCGTTGCAGGGGTGGTATGGAAAATTCTAAGTTATTTACAAGGGGGAGGTTTTGTGACAAAATACTACGAGGGGGGAGGGAGGTGTCGAAATCGCCGAAAAATGCTACGTCATTTGTGTACGGCCTCAAAACAAAAGTTTGTTTACAAATCTTATTAGCACTTTTCGAAATTTAATATGAATTTATAAAAGTGTAGGCAAAGTTTCAAGGTTTGAAACCATTATGCTATACCTCAGCCTTCCGACCGAGTTTTTACAATATTTTTTGATGAATTTTGTATAGAGCAGTTCTTTCCAAGTACATATATTTGGGCCAAGGAAATAAAATTTTGCGTATTTTCCTCTAAAATTGCCTAAAAATATTTTTTTCACTATGTTTAAGATGTTCTTTCAATGATAGAAACAGTTTTTTGAAAAACTTTTAAATACAATTTGTTCTTTAAGATGTACAGAAAAATAAAAAAATATTTGAAAAAGATGCAAAAACTGCTTATACGATACTTTTCCTCAAAACAGCAATTTTTCATAAATCGCATTTGTGGATCCTCTAGATATTTTTTTAGAAAATTGAATTGTTCTACAAAAGTGCTTCAAATACATATCGTCACTGTTGTGCTATCTTATGACAAGCGCCATTTAGCACATTTCGAGAAAAACGAATTTTAAAGTTTGAGATTGAATATCTTGCAATTGGTAAATAGTAGAAACAATTCAGAGAATACAATTTATGCTTCTGTCTATTCTGTATCAATCTCTCAAATATTATGAAGATCGGTTGACGATATTACGAGTTTTTGCTAAACATGTAAACAAAAGTCGCACTCATACGTGTCATAGGTGTGTATTGATGACAAAATTTGTATGGCGTGTCATAATCGTGCTTGGAAAATTTTCCATAGAAAAACATCATCAATTATTAACTTTTATTTATATCTTTGGCTTTATTTGGTCTATAAACAATCGGTGAGATGCATTTTAAAGGAAATGAGTCAGGGAAACTAGAAAAAATAATAATTTTTGGATACAGTGTTGCCAAATATGCTATATTTCCAGTTTAAAATTAAAATTGCTTTTTTCTCACATGTCGTGTATTTTTATTTTGAAAATGATTTTGTCATTGTGTTTCTCAGACATTTTTACATAGAAAAACATCTAATCCATCAAGATAACTTGTGCCAATGTCCAGACACAGTCATTTTAAGCAAATATCACAGAATTTTTCAGCACGTTTCTCGCTATATCTCAGTAACCAAGTAGGATGTCAAAATTCCGAAAACGCCATTTTGTAGAGATTTTTTAGACCAACAATATGGCATATTTAACACGCAGAGAAATGTATATTGAATTCCAAAATAATCCGCTTTGAATTCAAAAATATATTTTTTTAAACCAGGGCCTAATAGCATTTTTTTTAGATTCAAAAATATTTAATTTTAACTTTAAAAAAAATGTTTGTTGTTTCTACTAGTAAACTTTTATAGGACTATGCGT
Source organism: Topomyia yanbarensis (assembly GCF_030247195.1). Taxonomy (NCBI): domain Eukaryota; kingdom Metazoa; phylum Arthropoda; class Insecta; order Diptera; family Culicidae; genus Topomyia; species Topomyia yanbarensis. Next base: position 62,890,676 of record NC_080670.1, read on the forward strand.
AGATTTAAAAATATTTTTATTTAAATCTATAATTTTGTTTTGTTGAAACAATGTTTTTTTTTTGTTATTTGAAATATGCTCTTCTTTTTAAAATAATGAAAAAATCTATTTAATCCAAAAAACATTTTTCTTTTGTTTTTAAAACAGGTTTAGTTAATATTAATATTCTGATTATCATTTTTCTTGTATCCGAAGGTGCTCATATTTTGCGCTGATTCCTAATTTCGCTCATTGTGATCAAAACCAAGATTTTCAAAACATAAACTACTGAAAATAAGTAGTTTTTAAATTTTTGTTTTGAATTTGGCGTTTAAATCGTGAGCAAAATTAGAAGCCCGTGCGAAATATTGTAGCATCTCGTTATCGATAAAACGCAGGTACGAGATTTTTGGGTTTTAAGTGATATTTACTATATTTACATAATTACAGTGTCTAAATAACAACTTTTCATTTACTTTATGCAGGTTGATGGGGTAAATATCAAGATTACCAATATTAGCTATAACTCGTCTCTCGGTTGTTTTGTAGACATCAAATGACTGCAAATGATCAATAAATTTACGAGATTGAACACAAAAGCATATCAAAATGAGTTGCTCATTATTATCCAAAATTATTTTGTCCAGCTCATAAATGCTGACTAAGTTGCGCTTTTTTATATTAAAATATGCGTTGTTCCTGAAAATCATTCCGTGCTTCTTAAATCTATCTATGCATCGTATAGCATCATCAGTAATCATACCGGAAGCACTTAACAGATGTTTGCATTCTTCACACAGTGGTAATGATAATATTTTCGATTCTCTTAAATCTATTACTGGTTCAAAAAAACTATTTTTAAACACGTCGGATGCAAATTTGAAACCTGCTTTAATTGCTAGAGATTTACACAAATTTATCTTGTTGTTGGTAGCTCTACTATACTGTTTTGAATCGCGATGCTTCGCTTCTCCTCGCATAGCCCATTGATGCCGAGGAGCACCCGATTGCATAATAAATGTAGCATAATGCAATAAATTGTGGTGTTTGGGCTTTAGTGTGTCATTAAATAATGTTAAATACTGTGAATGATGATTATCTACTAGCTTTTTCAATACATCAAGGTATTCAATTGGGATTTCACGCAGCATGAGAATATGGCAGATTTGAAGCAACAGGCAGAAATGTTTCCAAACCTCATCTTCTTCCGGCACTAACATTCCTGTGATGAGTGGGAGGAAATGTACAAACGTTTTAATTTCACTGGCAGTCATTTTGATTTTACTTTTGGAAATATTAATTTCTTTAATATCACTTGGAATATTGGACGAATTAAGGTTTCCAAATACAAATATGTTTTTTCTAAAATTCAATTCATCGAGGGAAAAATGTTTTTTAACGTTAATGAAGTAGTTCAAATAATGCCCTAATCCGTAAACGCACACGCCTTCACAAAGATCGTGCATCAAATCAAAGTATACGTTGCAGGTAATATGGAAGGAAGGAATCTCATTAAAAATACTATCTTTTTTCACACCAGTGAGTGATACGTCATCTAAACTCAAATCTTCATCGTAACTTTTTACTGTTCTGAACGTTTCAGCATGTTCTACAGTATCATTTTCCCTTTGAGTTCGGTTTCTTTTGCATAGACGACAATAATAATTGGCTCGAACGGATTCAACTAGATCCAAAATACCGGAAAGTCCTAAGTTATCACCAGTAATAAACGCTAACATGAAATGAATTATTGTTTTTTCTCCTTTAAAGGTTATCTGTAATCCTTTTATCTCTAATTCAATTAGTATATCCACTAGATTACGAAAAAGATAATTGTTGTCAAATTCTTTTCTATCCTCTGATAATATAAACCCAGCAACATGAATGTTTGACAGTTTTGTTAACATGTGCGCAGGCAAACAAGGGACATAATAGTACATCCCGCAAATGGAGGTCTTAGCCGCATGTGATGAAACAGTATCTACAGTTGTAAAATCGTCAAAGAACAAATTCAAGGGTACTATCCACTTATTGCCAGACTGCATTGTGCGCTGTTTCCAGACACTACCATCAATCATCGTTCTGATGTATCCGTCATTTGAAGGCGTTAAGCTCTGCAGTATAGCGTCCATGACACCATCTGATTCCATGTACTTCCGTAGTTGAAATGTTAGAGGCATTAGGACGGCTAAATAAATAAATATTTCAATTACCAACAATTAACTAAAATAAATTATGTTTTACCTGTTATGGGATCATTACTCAATTCCTGTTCATTCCGTACGATACCCGGACGCAATTCGTTACTAAGCACGAATTCTCTCGGTTCTGCATACAAATCATTAGCTTTTAATTGTTCTACAAATCTGTGCTCTGTTTCACTGTTATGCATATTACTTAACATTCTATCAAGCATCATTTTCCCTTCTGTTGTAATACATCCTGAACACTCCATCGACTTTACTATGTTACAAAGTGGATTTAAAAACATGTTTTGAATATCTTGTCGTACATCAAAAACAACTTTTCTTGGAAGAGTGTTTGCGCTTAAATATTTTAGATTAAAATTTATTGAAGCGTTTTCCATTTGTTTGATCATCAGATTTAGATTAATAGTACTTGATGCGTGCGTTGTTCTATCGGGTGGATGCGCATTCCCTGGGTCGCTATCGATTTCCTCAATTGTGATGTGCTTTGTCGTGGTTGATTCGGTATGTGCAAAAGAAATGTCGTCGTTATACTGTTGTGATGCACTTTCATGTATCGCTTTGTCGGTTTTCTCAAAATGTTTGTTCAAGTGCCGAAAGAATGATGCTTTGACGCTATATTTTCTAGTGCAATCGCCGATGTTGCAATCATATTCGTCCAGATTTCCATGAAATTTGTTGAGGTGGTCGTGTAAGCGATGGATCGATTGCGATTTCCAGGTACATCGTCGTGCTACACATCGAATCATTGTTCTTGCTGTAGCTGGTGTTGAAGTTGAATACTGTTGCGTAGCGAATTACACAATGCCACAACATGCGTTTGTTCACGGGGAATCTCAAAATCGAACAACAGATTTGCCAATAAGTTCCAAACCGATGATGACTGTCGTGGAAAAGGAATACCGTACGACTTATAAATTTTTAAGCACACATCAAGCGCTTTTGGAAAGGTCGGGAGCTTGTATGAGACGATATTATTCCAAACTGAAAAGGTTGTAGGATTTTTTGGATCTTCCGCGTGAACCACGATAAACGGAACTAAATCGACACCTCTCGCCTGTGATGTTTTAAAGATTTTTGCAAGTTTGTTTTGAAGCTCTGTCAAATCCTTGATCAAAACTGCGACGCTTTCCCTGGATTCAATTATGGACGGTTTCCAACGTTTCTTTCCCGGTATCCTCAGGATAGGGCTTGGCAAAATGTGACTCAACAGCCAGATGGTTATGAACCCACGTCCATCTATTAAATACACATGATTAATTAAATAAACGTGTATAGATTCTTATCTATTTCTGGATAAACATGTAAAAAGTGCATATGCCAAAAATAATCGGTGGCGAAGAAAATAGAGTTGAAAAAAATCAGTAGCGTATATGCGTTATTATTACATGTTTGTCCTCATGTATAAACTTCAACTTACCATTAGATATTTCTTCTGCTTTCATATAACTTAATAATTTTTTACCCACGGCATCAGTTACTTCTATTTCCAAAATAGGAAAAACTTGGTTTAAAAATGATTCCCATCGATCGAAAAGAAGCTTTTCTTTTTCCGGAAAACGTTGTTGGAAATCGATTTGGATCAGCTGATAAGCTTGGTGGTGTCTCAATACAGGATACTCAGCTAAGACAAAAGCATTGTTTTGCTTGTCGCTTAACTCGAGCAATCTTGGTTTTGTTGTTTGCTTCCACTTGTTCTTTATTTCGTCCCAGTCGTCCTGGTTATGAGTAATCCATTTTTTGGTCAGTTGATATTCCGTTACTGAAAAGCAATATTATTATTATTATTGACAATCACATCTGACTGATGTGAAAACTTACAATCATTATCAGTGATGTCGCTCGTGGATCCTAGATTTACAGATGCTGTAACGGCGGCTTGACTAGCAGTCTTTTCTTGTGCAATACTCAGGTTTTCTTCCTTGTAATTGATGTTGCGATCTCGAAGGGTCCCTTTTGCAAGTTTTCTCAGCTTTACTCTCCGTCCAGAGTCATCAGTTGTCCATGAAGGTTGATACCAACTCTCCTGTAAAAAGAAAATAAAACAAAAATAATTTTGATTGTTGTGAATTGGCCATCATTTGTTTACCTGTGGTTCACTTGGAAACAGTAAACGTAGCTCGACCGCTCTGTCTTGTAAAGTACGATTCAGACGATACATCAGCTTCCGTCAACGTCAACGGAACGTCACCGTTCCGTCAGGATAAGTTACATGCAGTTAAATGGAGGCATTCACACACAACATCAACGGCACGGAACGTTTTGACGTACGGCATGTGTGAACGGGCACAAGAGAAAAGTATTAAACTTATCCTGACGGAACGGTGACGTTCCGTTGACGTTGACGGAAGCTGATGTATCGTCTGAATCGTACTTAATTCGGAGGGAGTTAATTTCGAAAAACGATCCTTAAATCCGTCTACAACGATTTGTGTAATGGTGCGCTTGTCAAATCTTGTCAAAAGTTTACTCTTCTCATATTTTGCAAGGATTGCCCTGCCTCTTGCTGATGTTTGTAGCAAATATGTTGCTGTACAGGCAGCTCTTGTTATGTCAGTGGTTCTTACGCAGGACGTAGGCGGTGGCGGTGCTGATTCAGCTAACGGCGGAAGATTCTACATAAAAAAGAAAAAAATGCTCATTTGCAACATTTTGTTAATTTCAGTTTACTCACCAAGCTTTTTCTCCATTCATTCATACCATGGATGCATTTCGTCCTTTCCGCTAGAAAAGGCTGCTGTATCAGCTACTCCACTTCCTTACGTTCTATTAATTTTAGAGTATCAACAGTGTATCCGTTTTCTGGAATATCAACAAATGTTATCCGTATATTACACTATTAACAATTAGTTTACTCACCTATGAAAGCACTCACTACCACATCGCACAAATCAAATGATTTTAATATTTTAAAAATGTCTAAGTCATCTAATAGTAGCGTCTCGAACTCGAAATCTGCACTCTCGACTTCCTCCGATGCGTCCATTTTTTCATTTGCGTGATGTAACAAAATGGCGGAGATCGAACCATACACGGTTAGCATTTTCAAGAAACATTTTTAAATCTAAAACCAGTATTTTTGATTCAAATGGTATTATTTTAGAAACAATAATTTTTTTTTGGGTTCAACCAAGGGTTCAACTAAATACTTGAATTTGAATCAAAGTTTCAATATATTTAATACGAATATTCCCTTTTTCTTTGACAGATTTTAGAATCAAAATGCAGTATTTTTGTTACTAATGTCAATATTTTAGAACCAACACTGTCTGGCATTTGAAAAAATATATATATTTTTGCTTCAAAAAAAAAATTTGGATTTGATTCCAAGTCGCAAAATATTTGATTCGAATATGCCTTATTTCTCTGCGTGAACTTAGTTTACCCCAAAATGGCGTTTGTCATAAGATAGCACAACAGCGACGATATATCTTCCATTCTAGGATTGAGCATCGAATATCGATTTTTCTTGAGACAGCTTAAAGCTGCATTTAACATTTGGATGGCGACATATATCGTTTACCCATTCTAAAAACTGCCTTTTTAATCAAAACAGTTTTACACAATTTCACCAAGATAGGTATGATAAAGCATCAACAAAGTTCTTTCTATGGACAATTTCGAAACTTACTTATTATTTTCACTGAATTCTTTTTATGCGTTTTTAGGCGGTTTTTATGGGATTTTTTATGCGGATTTTCCAAATTATGCAATTTTTTATGTGGATTTTCAAAGATATGTGGTTTTTTATGCCGATTTTCAAAGTTATGCGATTCTTTTTATGTAGATTTCGCATTTTAACGCAATTCCTTTTAATTTTTGGGGCATCACCTGAAGCGAACTTTATCGAAAGATACATCCTCGTGAATGTACATGCTCAAATAAAAGACATAAAATGTTCATATTTTTATTTTAGACTGCCTAATATCCGCCGCGCGTATAGTGTTCGTTAGTAACTCGTCGATATCTTTACTGGTCATGTCTTCAAACCCCTCCCCGCTTAGTGCATGAGCCCACAAAACTATTTCTTCGACCGTATTATCTGATTGCGATCTAACTGATGCAACATAGTCGGGCCAAAGTGGTCGCCAGCATGCGTGAAGCGATGATTATTTTCATTTCAGACAATGCGGCACCGATAAAAAACAAGCATCCCTTCACTGTGAACTTCTTCCAGGCAGTTGGAAGACATTTAAACTTTTTCTGGTCGAGCTGCTCCAGTATGAACCATTTTGAAAAGGAAGACTCCATGCTTCCTTAATTATGATTTTAAGATACAAAGGTTCAAAATTGAATTTACATGGAATTTTGAATAGAAAAAACTAAAATTGTTCGCTCTTAGCAACCAACAAATAATGGTAACGGTATTCGTTTAAAAATAAAAGTAGTATGGTCATACCAATGACCAATACTACGGATATGTCCCTTACATGATATACTGCTAGTTTTTGATCTCCTAAGTAACTCTGCATCTCTGTAAAAGTATTTTTTAATATGGATTTTCAATGATATGTGTTTTTATGTAGGTATTCAATGTTATGCGGTTTTATGCAAATTTGTTATAAGGATTTTTTATGCTGATTTTCAAAGTTTGCGGTTTTTATAGGCTACGTATCCCCCGCATAAAAAGACTTCTGTGTAATTACAATGTAACGTTTATTGTATATGATTTGATGATTATACTGTTTTGATTTTATTAGCTTATTTTTCGTTTTCGTGGGTTACACTGCTGCAATCTATTTTGGTATGTGGCAAATGTTCGATGAAACAATGAAAATAAAGTATAGATTCCATTTCTTAGTTTTAGTAATATTTTCCCCGGTTACTAGAACTCGCACTTTAATTCTTACAGCTATTATACTAATGGCTAGAACCCAATAATTCGCCACAGATTCAGCACCAAGAGCCATTGGAAACGTTCTAAAACTGTGGTAACGACTTCTCATCGCTCGTACTATGTAACTCGTTACTATGTAAGCCGTGGATGACTAGAATGCGGCGGGTGGCAATGCTCCTTGTTCGTTCGAAGCAAGTCCCCGTTACTGTTGACGTAAATACGACCAGCACAGTTCTTAGTAATACATTTCAGACGAATAACTCCATCTTTTCTGAGACCGCAAAATGTGTAAGTGAATCCGTCTACAGTTTTTCGATTGGCTTTGATGAACCAATTATTGGGTTGACCTTGTTTTGATATGTTGTTCATTTTGCTGACTCGTTGCAGTGTATTCTTTTCCTTTTTCAGAACCAACGAAATTTTAACGTTTTTTTCTGGTTTCACGTTATTGTCATCGTTTACATTTGGCTTGGTCTTCATCCGGGGCTTTGTCGGGGGAGGATGATTGTGGAAATGGTGGTTCAGTTCAATAACGCGATTTTTCTCTAACATTACCATCGCTTTACAACATATTGGCGCGTGATGAGTACACCGCCAAATCTTTCCGTTATTTTTATTACTATATCGATAACCATGATACACCAGATATTGAAGATTAGATCGGCTCTTGGAACCGCGAACCAATTGAAAAACATCTGATCCGGATGAACTTTGTTCAATTGAAAAATCACTACCTTCCGTTGAGTACTCAGCAGAATCTGTTTCGTGTACCTCCTCAACATCCGATTGTATCTCAGATTTAACTGAAATCCTGGATACCTCATTAAATTGGTTGCTGGGTGCGATCATTGTGGTAGGTTTACGAGCTCGCATACTGCGTCCGCTGCTACTAACCTCAGTGTTAGCAGACTCGTTCAGATTCTTAGATTTTTCAGGGCGCTCGATGAAAGCTGTAATGATTTATACAATTTATGTTTATGTGTCTTTACTCTAACAGGTATAAATATAGGAAAAATTGGAACGCGAATATCGTGGATTGAAAATGACTTCTTTACTTCATGGAAGGTACATTGCGAAGATCCGATGTGCAAAAAAATGAAACCTTAATTAAGAAATTGCACATGCTTGTTGGTTTCGTTGACGACTACGACTTTAGTGGGGTCAATTACAGAGTAGTGAAAGAAATCTTGCCAAGAAAAAAAAAATCTTTAAATCTATAAAATCTGCCAAGACAAAGTATATGCTGGTTGATAGAAATCGAGGTAGTCCAAAAATTGTTCCCGCGGTTGTTTTGGTGTATATACGATAACTACAAGGTGATTCAGCATAAGGTTTTTTTTAACAGGGCGTTTTCTAGTGGTTAACTGGAGCTAGCAGCATACTGTCATGCTACTGTTGTTCAGTATTGTTTGCCATTTCGTAATAGAACGACTTACACCAGCTCATCGTCTTCAAATTTTTTAACTGTATTACGAAAATCAGTGCTCTGCGAGGAATGTGCGTCGTGGGCTACAACCATACTATGGTCGACATAATCGGCCAACTGAGTCCACTATTTGCCATACAATTGAAAAGTTGGAATGGCTGTTCGCGTTATTGGATTACAAGTGACCAAATCGACCACATCTAGCACATTGTGAAGAAAACATAGCGGTAGTGGCCGAGAGTGTACGCGATGATCGCGAAGAATCGATTCGACACCGATCTCAACAGCTCGTTTTGTCATATGCAACAACGTATGCAACGGCGTATTTTACGGAAGGATCTTGGATCAAAAGCATACCATGTTAACAGACTGGTCACTGTCCGAACTTGAAGTCCGTAGTCCTGACCAAATGTTTTCAACAGGACGTTGCCACGTGCCACACAAGTAATGTAACAATGGAGCTATTGCGTGAGAAATTCGGTTAAGTTTTTTTCTCGCCATGGACCTGTCAGTTCACTGAAAATTATTCAGCGCGCTGAATATAGTAACCATCCATCAAAGACGATGTTTTAAATATAAAGACACGGGGGAGAAAAACAGTAAATTTGGCTACACGGTTTACCAAGTTATTTTGTCTGCTAGTTTTGGCAATCTGAAATTTTGTGTAAATAGCGAGTGATTTTTAGTTTTAATGAATGCTCAAGGAATTCCTTTTTTCAAATATTTCGCAAAATACGCAACTCGGAAACGCATCGATTTACGTTACTGAGCCTGGTTTCATGTTTGGTTGTACTAGAGAGGATATATCGAGAATGCAGTTGATGAGTAATTGTTGCGAAAGTAAACGAACAATAAACGAAATTTCGGGAGTTATAAAGCCCTATGGGAATAAAGGTCATATTTAATTATCTTCATGGTTTCACGTACTTGTGTGTATGAAATAAGTGTGTCTCAACAAAAAATGATTATCCTATTAACGTTTAGTTTCCTTGTGATACTTATTTTCTCGTGCTAGACGCAACCATCCGTACTATTAAACGTCATTACTGTAAATTCGTGATTTAGGGTTTTATATGTGGGGGGTTTAGTCCCGTCTGTTGATCCTAAGAGAAAGTGGCTCAGCCTTAACGGATGTTCAGCGTCGTTTTCTAGCGGTATGTCAGTGAGCGGTGAATCTCGATCTCCAATAGCATGGATCGCAGAATCTAGTCCATCCAAGCGCGGGAGGTCGAATTCGTACATGATCTTCTTAACAGACTCGATTAAACGCTCCCAGCAGCCACCAAAATGTGGAGCGGCCAGTGGGTTTAACGCCCACTTCATGCTAGGGCTGACGAACACAACCATAAGTTTCTTCTCGTCGAATTGCTGCATGTCTACGCGCAGTCCTCGCAACGCTCCTATGAAGTTACTTGCTCGATCGCTTATAATCTCCAGCGGGGTACCCCTCCTCGCAACGAAATTTCGCAGTTCCAAGATACACGAATCCGTTGTTAGCGAATGCGTTACTTCAATGTGCACGCCTCGGGTTGTCATGCAGGTGAGTAGGACTACCCATATTTTCTCGGTTCTTCCACCAACTGCTACCGACGGTGGCCCGAAATAGCCAACCCCAGTGTACGAGAACGATCTTTGAAATGCTGCCATACGGGCAGGCGGGAAGCTCCCAATCGTTGAGGGTTGTGGCCTTGATTGTTGGACTTTACAACGCTGGCTATTTTTGCGGACATGACCGAGCTCTGAACGAAGACGAGGGATGCTGAATGCGAATCAGGTTCTGCGCTGTGTGATTCTGCTGACGGCAAGAAGCGTGGTAGTTAGCGAGCACCAGGTCGGTCACTAGATTCCGTCTTGGAAGTAGGAATGAGTTCGCATGCGTTTATATGCCCTCGCATCCGTAGGACACCGTGTTCATCGATGGCTGGTTTTTGGCAAGGTACGTTTCCACGGACTAGCATTTGAGCATTGTTATGGATCAACCGCGTTTCGTCAGGATACTCCTGCTGTTGAACTATTCGGTGAATCGTGCTTTCCCTGCGTTAGTAGGCCTAGCTCGGCGGTGGCCACTTCGGTGCGCTTACGAAAATTCATGATGAAACGATGGGCATAAGCCATCTATCTCAGCAGACGTATCCATTTGGAGAAGCGCTCGAAACTCACTAGCGGCTCGGTAGCTGTATGATGTAGGACACTGGGTCGAATTTCTTCTACAGTTGACCCTCGGCCTTGATTATGACCAGGTCATTTGGTTTCCGATTCCCAAATAAAATTCTGTGCGCGAAACCAGCAGTTACTAGGTCGAAAGTCTGGCAGCCTTTGTCACTTCGTGTCTTCGTCCGCAACGTTCGTCTTAGTTGGTAACCATCTCTACTCATCCACTTCTTTTGTTGTATCTAGCAGCTCTGACCCTGAAGGCAACGAATTGGCTATAACTCCGATGATGAGATCGTAACCAGCATACTATATCATGGGAGTCGGTCCAGAAAATGCAACGCACGATCTTCATACGATGTGATTTGACGATACAGTCGGCTAGACGAGCTCCAATAACGGCAGCTTGCTGCTCAAGACAAGGGATAGAAAGAAACTTCAGAGTAGCTACGCGTGTTTTAGATCCAATCATCGCACATTACACTTTTCCTACCTCTTCCAACCTAGGACACAGGAGCCATCCCATTCTCGCTGACATCGCAAAAAATATGCAATTCCACATTGTTCGTTGGCTTGGCAGATATTTTAATGCTGTAGCTGCGAGGAATCTTAACTTGGTGGACGTTCGGCAATGCTTCGATCCACATCAGTCACTTTTCGGCCAACTTTCATTGATTTCATCATTATAGCTACATCCAGATTGCCAGATTTTCTGCATCAGGATCTTCGGGTAGGTGAAGAAGTTACCGATGAATCCCATAGGGTCGTATATTGCTATAAATGTTCTCAGAACTTCTCGTTTTGTTGGCATCCTGATGCCGGAAAGTAGCTGCTCATCGTGTTTCGGTGATAATTTGACCTCGTGCCGGTTCTCGATGACTGAGCGGTAATTCGATAGCCAGTTGTATATCCCAAAGCTCTTGGCATCTTCGTTAGTCTAGCTTCTTCATCTGTACTTGGAAAAACATTTCCCGAATGTCCCCCACTACTGCGATGCGAAGCTCGCGAAACTTGTACAGAACTGCGAGCAATGACACCAGTTGATCGAGACCCGTTAGGAGAAACGAGTTCAGCGAGATATCGTTGACCTTTGCAGCCGCGTCGAATACGATTCGTAGCTTTCCTGGTTTGTTTGGGTTGGTTACTGCGAAGATTAGCAGGTACCAGCTGTTACAATATTTCTCCATTGCCGACAGCTGCCGAATGTAACCCTTTTCCTCGTACTCGAACATTTTCGCTTGCATCGCCGCAGCTGATTTGGGTTTCATTCGCTTATGTAGGTAATCTAGGTGCCTTGTAGCCATCGCCTTGTTGTCGGGTAGCTGTATTTGATCGTAGCGTCACAATTGGCTGGTCTCGTAGCGATTGCGTACCAGTCGTGTCTCGGCAGACAGAATATTAATCACCCGAATTCTCGTCCTTTGAAGGTAGTGATTTAGGAGACCCAATGACTCAATTGAGTAATATTTCTTTAATGCCGTATTCAAATTCATTTCTTCTTCCTTGACAGATGTGGAAACTGTGACAACCGCTATAGCTAGAGTTTGTCGCGCCAGATTTCACGGTGCAGGGTCTGTATACCAGCCATCCAAGGCGGATTCTGGACACCACCGCACAGTGGCGGGTCTTCAAACAAAAGTCGGACAAAACCTCAAATGTTACCTAATTTGGCTGAAAATCACAATTTAAGCTAATTTTGAGGTGCTGAGCTCATTTTTGATGTCAAAAGTCGTAAAATATTAAATGCATTTTTCCATACAGTGTCATTGAACCTTTCTTATAACTATGATCCCGTTTTCATGACAGATTTTCCGTTACTGTTCACCAATGTCAGCAATATCATAAAAAATGAAGAACACTACTTTAAATCCATTGTATAACGAGTTGGTTTACTGTAGATTGTCAGACTATTTTACACAAAACACCATGCGCCTCCATATCAGCGACAAAGCCTTAAAATCTCCTTAAAAAAATTTGCGCACCTAGGCGCAGAACGAGACCATGATATTCGAAAAGTAGAGGTTATTTCCCATAGAATGTATACTATGTGACCGTTCCGAAATGATTCCGAAATTTGTACAGAATACATTAGTGGAAAAAGTATTTTTGATCTGACCCCCTCAAACATATTTAAACTAAAAAGTCATAGTTCCAAGTAAATTTACCAAATGTATTTAATTCACTAACCAAGCTCTTTCGTTCCTCTACACAATGAAACTAGTTGTGCTAAAATCGGACCAAAATCAAAAGAGCAACATGCATTTGAAGTGAACAGAGCAATGGTGGTTTCGGAAATGAAAATCATTAAAAATTCCGGACTTTGCTACGTTTAAACTCATGTTAAAAATCGTGTTCTTATCCAATGATCATAAAATTTTGAATACACATCGTTCAATACATGAGAAATTTAGGAAAAATATAAAATATCAATATTTCAAAAATAAATTTTTGAGGTTTTGGCCAGCCTCCAGCCACTGTGCACCGGTTCGTTCTCGCCTTCTTCAACGTTTCTCAAGGCGTGACCTAGGCGACAATTGTTCACCCCTATTAGGATCTGTGGAGAAACACCATCGTTGGATTCCTGTGGCAAACCTTTAAGACATCTGTACTTTGCTGCCAACAGCGAAACTGAAACCGACTGCTTAGGAAGAGAAAAATCTCTAACTGTATAAACCTCTGGGAGGTCGAACACTTTGTGGGCGTCATTTACACCGGAGATCTTCAAGGCCAGTAAGACCGACTCAACTTATTCCCGCTGATGACAACCCGTCCTATTCAGGCACAATGCATAGGCCTTTCCTTTAGGACTTGATTCTCCAAGTAGGCTGTGCTCCATCAAGGTTGCTGACGACCCATCGCAGAGGAAAGTATAGGTTGTCACTTGCTTTCCTTTACCGTAAATTATTACGGGCGCGTACCGAAATAGAACCTTCCCGGCTCTCTGCGAATGTATGTTGCAGCTCTGTGTTGTTGAATTCTCGTTAGGCTGCTGCACTGGTTCAGGAGTCGCACGTTTGTTATACCACTTGTCGTCGTGCAACAAACTGCGCTGCACGAACAGGCAACCTTTCCCCCCGTACGGTGTTTTCACATGGCATCGTAATGCCTCCGAAGACATTTTCTGCACAACTTTTGCTCTTTCACAACTGTCCAACGGGACCCGACGCCTATGCTGAGGAACTTCCCACACGTTTCCAGGCCGCTGCATTCATCTAAGCACACGAGACAACCCTTTGCTGCAGTAATCGATCACCCGATTCGAGGAAACTTTGCAACTAGAGTTGCTTTCAGAGCGCACGTTGATGCAGTTGTCATCCTTCCTCGTCTCTCTGGTTTTGAGATGTTGAGAGATGGTATCGTGACTATGCTCGCTGCTTCAACCAACTTCTTGAGCCGGTCTCCGAATTCCGAAAATGTGACCCTGCTCAGTCCTTGTCGATGGTACGCTCAGTTCAGCCGAATAGTTGGCGGCAGTGGAGCTGTGATGGTTGCGCTGACGTTTTGATCTGCAATTCTGAAGTCGATCTGCGTGCACAGTATTTCCGCTTTCGGCGATGGCATCTCCCGGATCTTGTTCACCAGCGAATAGACGATAACTTCCGGCCTCCCAACAGGGTTCTCAGCGTCGCTATAACCCCCGGTGAGTTGGTAGGATGTAACAGACGACAACGTACCATTTCCATTGCCTTTCCCTTGAGGCACAAATGCTGGTCGAGTTCTCGTAGCTTGCTAGGAAAGGCGGCCATTCCTCTGGGTTCCTGGAAAATATGAGAAACTCCTTGTTGACAGCTGAAATCTGACCTTGACTTAGCGATGAAACACCGAAAAAACCGCTACTAATCGGTTGGAATGTTGTAGCTTGAGGATTCACTACGATTCCACCGTCTGCTCCTCCGTCGAACATCGCATGCCGTTGTAAAAGTCGGCTTCGCTCTTCCAAATGCTTCTCTAATGCCTGCTGCCCCTCCAGCAATATCAACTCATGTGCTAGAGCCAGGGTGGTTCACCTCATATACATTAATTTGTGGCAGTGGATTTTCCGTCGAACTTGCTGTGAGTCCGGTTCCCAACGACAATTGGAACGGCTGATTTCCGATTGCCCCTGTCGTTGATCCTCCGCTGGCCACCTGCTATGGCTGATAGCCCGTAGAACTTGCTGTTAATCTGCTGCCTAACAATTTCAAGTTTTAATTACCAGTCGATCCACTGAACACCATCTGTACCGGATGAGTTCCAGTTGAATTCGCCGTTAATCCAACCCCACTCGAGCTAATTAACCAGTTTTGTCTTTTCATTGCACATGCGTCGCTCCCTGTCTTCTAACACTTCTTCATACTTCTTCCGTTGATCTCTAAGCTCCTTAAGACTGCGATCATCTTTCTCCTTCAATATACGTTCAAAGGCCACCTGCATCACCGCCAACTGTTTCTGAATGTAGATTAGATTCCGTTAACTTGGTTCCGGGCTTTGGTATTCCAGTCTCGGTGTTTAAATGTAGGTGCGCCGGCGAGAAGTTTCAATCGCCGCCTCAAGGCATTTTTTGCAACTCCATTCCTCATCCTGAACATTGGAATCCACACTAACACAGGCGAAGTGACACCACTGCTCGCACGAATCACACGCTGCCATCCGAGTGTTATTCGCATTCATACATATGTCGCATATGTATGTATGACAAACTAGTCCTGCTGAAATAGGTTTTAAATTGTTTGGGAGACATGTATTGAAAGTGAATATAAAATTATGTGCTCGGTAATGAGAATTAAAAACAGGAACGTTTGAATTACTTTTAAAATCGAATCCTCATCCAGTAAACAGATTTTGTTTGACACCCGGCAACTATTGCACGGTTCGAATTCTGCGATACCAGTATTGAAGTGGTAACGCGTTATGGATAACTATAACTCACGTTCTAATAAGCCGATCGGTTTTCTGAGATTAAAGGAGACATTGTTAAACTTATAAACTTTAGAAATATCCAATAAATTTTATATTGAACTATTTTCACTTCTACTCACACCTTGAGAGTATTTTTATTGCCATATAAACGCTAAAAACTGCTTTACAGCAGAAATATATTATGTATGCACTTCGCTGGCAAGTTCTATGGTTAAAAGTTTAACTTACTTTCGATTTTTATAAAAGAAAATAAGCACTCGTTTAGTCAACATTGCACTGTATTTTCCCACTAGCGTTTTTCAATTTCCAAAATATTGTTACACAACGTTCCTTATAATCGTGACTAAACTATTGTAGACATAGCAACCCTTAAAATATACTTACAGTTTGTTCCGTTCAATGTAGTCTCGCAATAATCGTCACTAGTATTGACTTGTTCAGTTTCGATGGTGAGCAGTGAGCTACAACTATGGGACTTCACTAACAAGCCCTGCTCCTGAACGTCTACATCTGGGCCTGGATGCGCACTTGTTGCCACGTGACCGTGATGATCCGATTTTAGCCACTGCTCGTTGGCACTGCAAAGTTGCTTGAAACGGAAGAACTCTTCGATCAAGCCAACGCATTTGGTACAAATACATGCATTGCTATCCTTAACGAACGTGATACCGATTTCTATACAGTATCCGATTTTTTTCACCAATAGCTGATTGGGTTGACCGTTTGGCGGAAAGATGCGATGTAATTCGTAAATCTGCGAGAAGCACAGCCTACAAAACGTAA